>NW_027650274.1:110000-121315 GCF_965287045.1 Carcharhinus amblyrhynchos | reverse complement strand
GTCCCCCCCATCAAACACTCCCAGGACAGGTACAGCACGGGGTTAGATACAGAGTAAAAGCTGGTTATTAATCCAGAAACTCAGCTAATGTTCTGGGGGACCCGGGTTCGAATCCCACCACAGCAGATGGTGGAATTTGAATTCAATAAAAAATATCTGGGATTAAGAATCTACTGATGACCCATTGTGGGAAAAACCCATCTGGTTCCCTTTAGGGAAGGAAATCTGCCGTCCTTACCCCGGTCTGGCCTACATGTGACTCCAGAGACACAGCAATGTGGTCGACTCTCAACTGCCCCTCCAAGGACAACTAGGGATGCGTAATAAATACTGGACCCAGCCAGCGACGCCCATGTCCCAATGAATGAACAGGTAAAAACAAACCTCCTTGAAGTGTTTGAGTTCTGTGCGGAGCTGTCTCAGCGATGACTCCTGGGCGATTTGAGAATCCGTCAACATACCTTTGATGTCAGGGTCATAGAGGCTGCGTGTCTGGAAAGTAAGTTTCCCATTCGGGTTAAAGTTATAGAACAACACAGCGTAGAAACAGGCCCTTCGGCCCAACCACACTATGATCACCGCGCCCCCCTCCCCAGCTTGTGCCAATGGCCCACCTTTGTTCCTGCACATCTTTGGACACTAAGGGACAATTTAGCATGGCCAATCCACCCTAACCTGAACATCTTTGGACACTAAGGGACAATTTAGCATGGCCAATCCACCCTAACCTACACATCTTTGGACACTAAGGGGCAATTTAGCATGGCCAATCACCCTAACTTGCACATCTTTGGACACTAAGGGGCAATTTCGCATGGCCAATCCACCCTAACCTACACATCTTTGGACACTAAGGGACAATTTTAGCATGGCCAATCCACCCTAACCTACACATCTTTGGACACTAAGGGGCAATTTAGCATGGCCAATCCACCTAACCTACACATCTTTGGACACTAAGGGACAATTTAGCATGGCCAATCCACCCTAACCTACACATCTTTGGACACTAAGGGACAATTTAGCATGGCCAATCCACCCTAACCTACACATCTTTGGACACTAAGGGGCAATTTAGCATGGCCAATCCACCCTAACCTACACATCTTTCGGACTGTGGGAGGAAACCGGAGCACCCGGAGGAAACCCATGCAGACACAGGGAGAATGTGCATACTCCGCACAAACAGTGACCCGAGCCAGGAATCGAACCCAGGTCCCTGGCGCTGTGAGGCAGCACAGTGCTAACCCACTGTACCCCCATGTGGCACCAGTCTGAGGCCGGATCACTGTAGTCACTTGCATTCCCCTGGTGAGGGTGTGTCAAATGGAGCACTTGCCACCTAATGGAGGGGCAAAACTGGGGATATGAAGCTATCTCAAAGAAAATAATAGAACCCCCCCCCCACCCCCACTAAGCTCGTAGCTGACTGCGCCAAAAGGATAGACCAACCCCACCCCCCCCAACCAACCCCACCACCCCTCGGTCGCTCCAACCTTCCCCTGCTGGGAGGGGGCTGGGCGTCGCCCCCTCATCCCGTGGATGGAAGAGGGAGGGCAGCAAGACTCCACGGCCTTGCACCCCCAGGGACTGGGGTGGATACAAGGTGAAGGACGATGCAACCATTGCATCACTGCTCAGGTGGGACGTCACAGCCAGGGAAAATCGGGGGGGGGGGGGGGGGGGGGGGGGCTGGGAAAACAAAGGTTGGACCAAGATGGAGGGCAGTGGAGGCAATTGGCAAGTTAGGACAAAGAGGAGAAGTTTTGTTCAATGATCGGACGCTTGCTCCCTTCCACTCTAAACTAAAAGACATTTCCAATTAATCGACAATCCAAAATACGTCAGGTATGGCGAACGTAGATCAGTATACAGATTAACGTAATCAAACGTAGGTCAGTCAAATCATTGAACACACTGCAGCCACCCTTCAAAGCTAAATTATTTCCAATTAAACCATCGCAATCGACAATCAAATACACATCAAGTCAGTCAGCAATCTGAACATCGATCACTGGACAGATTAACGTAATCAAACACAGATTGGTCAAACCACTGAACGCTTCAGCCAGTGTTTTGATTTCTTGGGAGAAAAGAACGAGTAAAGGGGTGGGAAAATTTTCAAGAGAGAGAGAGAAAGAGAGAGGACAGGGATAAACGAACAAAGGCCATTGCCTGGGCCCGATAGAGAAAGAGGCCCAACACCTCACGGGCTGGTAAGTACCTTCAGGATTTCACCAGTGGTCTCATCCCAGGCTGGGTCGGTGCTCCCCCTGGAGGTCACGACAGCGTAGGCCCGGCCTACAGGCTACAAGGCAGGAAACGGGGCGGGGAGGGGGAGGGAGGAAAATAAAAACAAGATAATGAACGGAAACGGTTAACTTGTAACACCAACCAAGAGAATTGTGGCTCGGAGACCTGTCCCTCCGTGTCCGGGAGGCGCCCTCTCACTCTCTCCATGTGGCATCGTAAATTATCCGCAATACCCCACCCTCCGCCCCCACCCCATGGCGGGCTGACTGGGAGAAATGTTGGGTGGACATTGCCCGCCTGGGCGAGTGCCTGTGATGTGAGTGGGAGGACTGGTCAGAGCCCCCGACCAAGTTCACACCAGCGCCTCTCTACCCAAACAAGGTGAGGAGAGGGGGGGAGACATTGGCTTATTCCTACTTTAACACCCCACCATCTCTTCTCTCTCCAATCCACCCAGAACAAAGAAACTGGATATGATTCAGAAAGGAGGGAACAAGAGAGACAGAGAGACAGGCAGAGACAGAGAGACAGGCAGAGACAGAGAGACAGGCAGAGACAGAGAGAGAATGAAGGGGACGGGGGGGAAATAAAGAGAAAGAGAGTGAGCGAGGTGGTGAACAGAGAGAGATAGAGAGAGAGGGGGGAGGGAGAGAGAGGAAGGAGGGGACAGAGACAGAGAGAGGGAGAGAGAGTGAGGGAGGGGAACAGAGAGAGATAGAGAGAGAGAAAGAGAGAGGGAGAGAAAGATAGAGAGAGAGAAAGAGAGAGGGAGAGAAAGAAAGAGAGAAGGGGGGACAGAGATAGAGAGTGAGCAAAGGGGGAACAGAGAGAGAGTGAGGGTGAGGGGAAGAGAGGGAGGGAGGGGACAGAGTCCTGGGGAAGGTGGGGAAAGGGTTAAGCCACAGACAGGGGTCTCCCCTGGAGAGTGGAGCAGAGATGGGGATGTGATGATAGGGACAATCTCTCGAATAAAGATCCCTTTCCGATAACCCGGACACTGACCCAGGGTGGGGTGTTAGCTTCCTGCCTGGAGGAGAATTCGGGGAAGGAAACTGGGGAGGGGGCGGGGGGGGGGGCAGTGTTTTACAAAGGTCCCAAACCCTTTTGGCACAAAACTCTCACCCCCCCCCCCACACAGTCACTCCCCTTGCCGGTGTGGCAGTGCCCCCCAAACCCCTTCCCCACCAGTCAGTGAGCGTCCCCCCTCCCCCCTCCTTCTCCAGTGTGGAAAAGCCCCCTATCTCCTCCCCTCCTGTGTAACAATGTACCGCCCCCCCCCCCCCCCAACTTTCTTCTCCCTCCCCCATTTCTTGGAGTTGGTTACCCTGGGGCGCCCAATTCACTCCTTCCTCCCGGGCTCTGGTGACCGAGCTGTGGGCTATTCGACTGGGGGAGGTGACATGGTCGGTGGGGGGGGGGGGGGGGGGGTCCCCACCAGCGGACGGCCGATTCCCTCCCCACTCCGAACCTTCCCCCTGCAAAACACCCACCCCCTAAAGCAGAGGAGGCCCCAGCCACTCACACACCCACCCACCCACACAAGGAGCCGCAGATACCTTTCTCTTGACCTGGTCCCTCTGCAGAGGCTCTTCATTGGCCTGGAGGGTCAGTCGCAATCGGCGTACGTCCTGTGGGGGAGAGAGGGTCGATTAGTGAGTGGGCGGATTGTACAGAAACGTAGAACAGTACAGCACAGTACAGGCCCTCCGGGCCTCGATGTTGTGCCGAGCTCTGCCCGAACCCAAGATCAGTCTATCCCACTCCCTATCATTCCGGTGTGCTCCATGTGCCTATCCAATAACCGCTTGGAAGTTCCTGAAGTGTCCCGACTCCACAGGCAGTCCATTCCACACCCCAACCACTCTCAGAGTGAAGAACCTACCTCGGGCATCCCTCCTATATCTCCCACCATCAACCTTATAGTTATGCCCCCCTCATAACAGCTACATCCACCCGAGGAAATAGTCTCTGCACGTCCCACTCTATCAATCCCTCTCATCATCTTATAAATCTCTATTAAGTCGCCTCTCATCCTCCTCCGCTCCAGAAGCCCCAGCTCCCTCAACCTTTCCTCATAAGACCTACCCTCCAAACCAGGCAGCATCCTGGTAAATCTCCTCTGCACTCTCTCCAATGCTTCCACATCCTTCTTATAGTGAGGTGAGCAGAACTGAACACAATATTCCAAATGTGGTCTCACCAAGGTCCTGTACAGTTGCAGCATAACCCCACGGCTCTTAAACTCAAAGCCCCTGTTAATAAACACTAACACACTTCTTCACGGCTCTATCAACTTGAGTAGCGACCTTCAGAGATCTGTGGATGTGAACCTCAAGATCTCTCTGTTCCTCCACATTCCTCAGAACCCTGCCATTGACCCTGTAATCCGCATTCAAGTTTGTCCTACCAAAATGAATCACCTCACACTTATCAGGGTTAAACTCCATCTGCCACTTTTCTGCCCAGCTCTGCATCCTATCAATGTCTGTTTGCAGCCTACAAACAGCCCTCCACCTCATCCACTACTCCACCAATCTTGGTGTCATCAGCAAATTGACTAACCCACCCTTCAGCCCCCTCTTCCAAGTCATTGATAAAAATCACAGAGGACCCAGCGCTGATCCCTGTGGTACACCGCTGGTAACTGGCCTCCAGTCTGAACATTTTCCCTCCACCATCACCCTCTGTCTTCTACAATACAGCCAGTTACTTATCCAATCGGCCAAATTTCCTTCTATCCCACACCTCCTTACTTTCTTCATCAGCCTACCACGGGGAACCTTATCAAACGCCTCACTAAAATCCACATATACGACATCAACTGCTCTACCTTCGTCCATTCACTTAGTCACCTCCTCAAAGAATTCAATCAAATTTGTGAGGCAGGACTTACCCCTCACGAAACCGTGCTGACTATCCCGGATTAAGCTGCATCTTTCCAAATGGTCATAAATCCTAGCCCTTAACTTACCAAGCACGGAAGTAAGACTAACTGGCCTATAATTACCAGGGTCATTCCTATTTCCTTTCTTGAAAAGAGGAACAACATTCACCGCTCTCCAGTCCTCTGGCACTATCCCCGTGGACAGTGAGGACCCAAAGATCAAAGCCAAAGGCTCCGCAATCTCAACCCTTGCCTCCCAAAGTATCCTAGGATGTATCCCACCTGAGTAAAGAACCTGCCTCTGACATCTGTCCTATATCTGTCACCCCTCAATCTAACGCTATGTCCCCTCATGCTAGGTTGGGGGAGGTGGGTCTGGGTGGGTCCCTAACAGCACTGTGGGTGTACCTACCCCACACACACGGGGACTGACTGATGTCCAATAACAATCCCGGAACTCCCTCCCTAACAGCGCTGTGGGTGTACCTACCCCACACACACGGGGGACTAACTGATGTCCAATAACAATCCCGGAACTCCCTCCCTAACAGCGCTGTGGGTGTACCTACCCCACACACGGGGACTGACTGATGTCCAATAACAATCCCCGGAACTCCCTCCCTAACAGCACTGTGGGTGTACCTACCCCACACACACGGGGACTAACTGATGTCCAATAACAATCCCGGAACTCCCTCCCTAACAGCGCTGTGGGTGTACCTACCCACACACACGGGGACTAACTGATGTCCAATAACAATCCCGGAACTCCCTCCCTAACAGCGCTGTGGGTGTACCTACCCCACACACACGGGGACTGACTGATGTCCAATAACAATCCTGGAACTCCCTCCCTAACAGCGCTGTGGGTGTACCTACCCCACACACACGGGGACTGACTGATGTCCAATAACAATCCTGGAACTCCCTCCCTAACAGCACTGTGGGTGTACCTACCCCACACACACGGGGACTAACTGATGTCCAATAACAATCCCAGAACTCCCTCCCTAACAGCACTGTGGGTGTACCTACCCCACACACAGGGACTGACTGATGTCCAATAACAATCCCGGAACTCCCTCCCCAACAGCACTGTGGGTGTACCTACCCCACACATGGGGGACTGCGGTGGGTTCAAGATGGCGGCTCACCCACCACCTTCTCAAGGGGCAATTAGGGATGGGGGATAAACACTGGGCCATTACAAAATGAGAACACTAACAAGAGGAGTTCAGAAGCTTTGGAGCAGAGCAGTAACCAGGGGCTGTACAGTAACACAGTCAATAAACCAACGTATTCTACAATCATTCACTGAGGTTTTACATTTCCCTTTCGCATTGACATCACAACTAAACGTCTGACCCTCCCCACAGTGCGGCGCTCCCTCGGCACCGACCCTCCCGTAGTGCGGTGCTCCCTCGGCACCGACCCTCCCGCAGTGCGGCGCTCCCTCGGCACTGACCCTCCCGCAGTGCGGCACTCCCTCGGCACCGGCCCTCCCACAGTGCGGCGCTCCCTCGGCACCGACCCTCCCGCAGTGCGGCACTCCCTCGGCACTGACCCTCCCACAGTGCGGCGCTCCCTCGGCACCAACCCTCCCGCAGTGCGGCGCTCCCTCGGCACCAACCCTCCCGCAGTGCGGCGCTCCCTCGGCACCAGGCTTAGGAGGGCTTTTGCGGATTATAAGCTTAGTTTTTTGATACCATGTTCAAATCACTCGGGCTCAGGTTGGGAACCCTGTGCCGGTGAGACTGAAACTCTATTCCCTCTGACTAAATTTCCAAGGAATCCTGTTCAAGGCTATTGTTGTTGTGTCAAAGTCCGTTCTTTGTTCAGGGAAGGTGAGTTATGTTTAGTGCGTCACTCAGTTCTCTCTGAGATGTGAAACTATATCCACAAACCCCTCTATGGATAACTCTTCTAAACACATTTCCATTGTAGTGATAATGCCCAAGGTCTGGCAATAAAATCCCCTGTTTACCAGACTCCGGGAGATTCTAACTGTGCGTGTGTGGGGGATCAGCACGAGAGAGAGAGAGAGACACACACACATACAGACAGAGGGGGGGGAGAGAGAGAGAGACACAGAGACAGACAGAGGGGGGAGAGAGAGAGAGACACACACAGAGACAGAGGGGGAGGGAGAGAGAGAGAGAGAGAGACACACACACACACACAAACAGAGGGGGACGGGTGGGGGGGTGGAATAGAGGGGGACAGGCGGGCAAAATTGAGGGGGACGGGTGGGTGCGGGGGGTGGGGAGAAAGGGGGACGGGTGGGTGGGGTGGGGCAGAGGGTACAGAGGAGGACGGGGCAATCGAGGAATGGGGTGGGGGGAAGGGGGGAGGATGGGGAGCGGAGGTAGACACTGCGACTGGGACCTTGCCCTTCCCGGAGGCAGCTGGTTTGAGGAGGTTCGGATCTCACTGACGTCAGCCTCGGGGTTTGGGCAGGGCGGGGATGGGGAACCTCCCCGCTCGGTGAAACTCTCCGATCCGTTCCCTGGAAGGGCTAAGAGCTTGTCTGGATGGCTGCGTTTACCCAGGCGAATGCGGCGCGCATTCCAGAGAGATGAGTGAACTGTCTGTGAGCGAGGCAGCCAGAGAAGACAGCATTCCCCTTGTCTCAGCAAGAGGAAAGCAAACAGATTAATTAACCCCTTCTCACCGGGGGGGGTTGTTGTCGGTCACGTGTGTGTGTGGGATCTTGCTGTGTCAGAATCGGGCTGTCACTGGGCCACTGTGCCCCTCTCTGGGTGGCACAGTGAGTTAGCACTGCTGTCTCACAGCGCCAGGGACCCGGGTTCGATTCCCGGCTCGGGTCACTGTCTGTGCGGAGTCTGCACATTCTCCCCGTGTCTGCGTGGGTTCCTCCCACAGTCTGAAAGACGTGCTGGTTAGGGTGTGGATTGGGCCATGCTAAGTTCTCCCTCAGTGTAACCCAAACAGGAGTGTGGGGGATTTTCACAGTAACTTCATTGCGATGTTAATGTAAGCTGACTTGTGACACTAGTAAATAAACTTAAACTAAATAAAATCTGGGATTGAGAGCGAGTTTCGGTCACGGCGATCGTGACAACGATCATCGGTTGTCGCAAAAAAAAACCCCATCTGGTTCAGTAATGTCCCCTTTAGGGAAGGAAATCTGCCGTCCTTACCCCGGTCTGGCCTACATGTGACTCCCAGACCACCCAAAATAGTCACAGTTATTACTGTTCTGCTGAGTTGCTGTTATTATTAAAGTTTGTTTGTGATATTGGCACAGTGGGTTAGCACTGCTGCCTCACAGCGCCAGGAACCCGGGTTCGACTCCCAGC
This sequence comes from Carcharhinus amblyrhynchos, assembly GCF_965287045.1. Classification (NCBI taxonomy): domain Eukaryota; kingdom Metazoa; phylum Chordata; class Chondrichthyes; order Carcharhiniformes; family Carcharhinidae; genus Carcharhinus; species Carcharhinus amblyrhynchos. Next base: position 112,858 of record NW_027650274.1, on the reverse strand, counting down.
TTGTGTCACTGTGTGGAGTTTGCACATTCTCCCTGTGTCTGCGTGGGTTTCCTTCGGGTGCTCTGGTTTCCTCCCACAGTCCGAAAGATATGCAGGTTAGGGTGGATTGACCATGCTAAATTGTCCCTTAGTGTCCAAAGATGTGCAGGTTAGGGTGGATTGACCATGCTAAATTGTCCCTTAGTGTCCAAAGATGTGCAGGTTAGGTGGATTGGCCATGCTAAATTGTCCCTTAGTGTCCAAAGATGTGCAGGTTAGGGTGGATTGGCCGTGCTAAATTGTCCCTTAGTGTCCAAAGATGTGCAGGTTAGGGTGGATTGGCCATGCTAAATTGTCCCTTAGTGTCCAAAGATGTGCAGGTTAGGGTGGATTGGCCGTGCTAAATTGCCCCTTAGTGTCCAAAGATGTGCAGGTTAGGGTGGATTGACCGTGCTAAATTGTCTCTTAGGGTCAGGGGGATTAGCTAGGGTAAATGAGTGGGGAAAGGGTGGGACTGTGGTCAGTACAGACTTGATGGGCCGAATGGCCTCCTTGTTGGGATCCTGCGATCTGTCAGGAAGTTCCTTCTCTCACTGACGCATTTGATGACCTTACGGTGGCAGGTCCCTACCCTGCCAACTGGGATCCCTTCCCCACGTAGACCCACTCCTTCCCCAACCTCCCGGCTTCCGTCTGGGGACCACGACAACTATCGGCGATCGTCGTTAAAAACCGCCCCAAATTCTCGTCTTCCCTGTGACGCCGTTACGTGCGGGGTTCGCCTCTGTTTGCCCACGTGCCGGACCTCTGGTGAATGGGTTGAGGTGGTATCAGAGGCGGAGAGAAGCTCACACACTCTGTGAACCCCCTTCCTCCGACCCCGGGGTGGTGTCCCACTCCGGGAGGCCGCTGGCTGTCCCCAAAGTGCCACCGACGGAATTCACCGCGGTCGCTACGTGGGGGAAACAGGGCAGCCAGCTGGCGCACAGTGCGATCCCACAATTCGAGAATCGCCCAGGATTGGAGGGGTAAAATATCGACCCCCGGGGGAATCTGCTAATGTTAACCCGCAGTTTCCCAATCTCCCGCCTTATTCCCCTCGATTCCCTTCCTGGTTACAGATCTGTCTCGGACACACTCAGTGACCCAGTCTCGACAGCTCTCTGCCAGACAAAATTCCGCAGGTTCACTCCCCTCCCACAGCAGGGATTCTTCCTCATCTGTGTCTTGAGACGCACACACAGAGCAAGAGAGAGAGAGAGACGCACACAGAGTGAGAGTGAGAGGGAGAGAGACAGACACACACAGAGTGAGAGAGAGAGAGAGAGAGAGAGGCAGACACACACAGAGCAAGAGAGAGACGCACACACACAGCAAGAGAGAGAGAGAGAGACGCACACACAGAGCGAGAGGGGGAGGGAGAGAGGGAGAGAGAGAGAGAGAGGCAGACACACACAGCAAGAGAGAGAGAGAGGCAGACACACACAGCAAGAGAGAGAGAGAGGCAGACACACACAGCAAGAGAGAGAGAGAGGCAGACACACACAGCAAGAGAGAGAGAGAGGCAGACACACACAGCAAGAGAGAGAGAGAGGCAGACACACACAGCAAGAGAGAGAGAGAGGCAGACACACACAGCAAGAGAGAGAGAGAGGCAGACACACACAGCAAGAGAGAGAGAGAGGCAGACACACACAGCAAGAGAGAGAGAGAGGCAGACACACACAGCAAGAGAGAGAGAGACGCACACACACACAGCAAGAGAGAGAGAGACGCACACACACACAGCAAGAGAGAGAGAGACGCGCACACACACACAGCAAGAGAGAGAGAGATGCACACACAGCAAGAGAGAGAGAGAGAAGCGCACACGGAGCAAGAGAGAGAGAGAGGCAGACACACAGAGCGAGAGGGAGAGAGAGAGAGAGGAAGACACACAGAACGAGAGGGAGAGAGAGAGAGAGAGAGGCAGACACACAGAGCGAGAGGGAGAGAGAGAGAGAGAGAGAGGAAGACACACAGAACGAGAGGGAGAGAGAGAGAGAGAGAGAGAGAGAGGCAGACACACAGAGCGAGAGGGAGAGAGAGAGAGAGAGAGAGGAAGACACACAGAGCGAGAGGGAGAGAGAGAGAGGCAGACACACACAGAGTGAGGGAGACAGAGACACAGCAGGAGACAGAGAGGGAGACACACACACAGCAGGAGACAGAGAAGGAGAGACACACACAGTGAGAGAGAGAGACACACACACACACACACACACACACACACACACACACAGTATCAACTCCATGAGGTTCCTGGAACAGAGCTTGCCGTGGGACTGCCCCGGGCTGGAGGCGAGGTTTTAAGAAGACGTTGTGTCCTTCCAGTTTGTAATTAACAGACTCCCGCCCTTATCGCAGAGATGGTCAGCCTCTCCCCAGGACTCCAGCCAACGGGGAATGAGGCCACCTTTCACACATCACCAGCGTACCAGGGGTGGGGTGGGGGGAGTTACAAAACCTTAGGTACAGTGTCCCCCTCACTCCCCTCCCCTCCCCTCCACCTTGGCAAATGTCAGGCACTTCCCAAAAACCTTCGTTTAAAATGAGTCTCTGGGAGGGGCGGAAATACTCACAGTTTTCGCAGGTTCAACTTGTAGGTCAGAAATGGACAGGACCCTGGACGCACTCATCCCTCTCCAGAGCAGACACAACTCAAACCTGAAGAGTTTCTTGGGATTTAAAAAGAAAATAAATTTAAAAAAAGAGAAGTATAAAGGTTATTTTCTTTTATATACGTAGCGGCTAGGCGCAGGGGGGGGTCGTTGAGAACAACGGCAAACACAGAGTAATCTCTCTCAGAAACACTGAAACCCCTCCCTCGGTGTCTATTC
>NW_027650274.1:15000-105000 GCF_965287045.1 Carcharhinus amblyrhynchos | reverse complement strand
GAGAGAGAGAGAGAGAGAGAGAGACACACACACACACACACACAGTGGGAGAGGGAGAGAGAGCCACACACACACACACACACAGAGGGGGAGAGAGAGAGAGAGAGAGAGAGACACACACACACACACACACACACACACACACACAGAGGGAGAGAGAGAGACACACACACACAGTGGGAGAGACACACACAGAGGGAGAGGGAGAGAGGGGGAGAGAGGCAGACACAGACAGAGCGAGAGACAGACAGAAACAGAGACAGAGAGAGAGAGACAGAGAGATAGGGCTGGAAAGACAGAGGGAGACAGAGTTGGAGAGGTTTAGGGAGGGAATTCCAGAGCTCAGGGCCCCCCCAGGCAGCTGAAAGCACGGCTCCCAATGGCGGAGCAATGAGAGGAGGAGGTTACAGAGATAGGGAGGGGGGTGTAGGGGGCTGGAGGAGGTTACAGAGATAGGGAAGGGGTGTTGGGGTTGGAGGAGGTTACAGAGATAGGGGGAGGGCAGGAGTTGAGAGGTTGCAGAGCGAAGGATCAGAATTTTAACATCAGGGACTTGCGGGACCAGGAGTCAATGTGGATCTGGTTAACCAATCCCTCTCTGATCCTCTTTCTCCTATGGTAGATTATCTCTCCACCGTTTCCAGTTCACCTTCATTCCGACTGTCTAATCCTTTCTGACCCAACTCCCCCCCCCCCACAAACCAACCCTCAACCTCCTTGTCCATCAGAAATTGTTCTAACTCAGGCTTGGATGTATTCCATGGCCCAGAGACACGACTCCCTGGGGGTGCTGGGATAAGGTGGGGGGAGAATTCTACACCGCCGTCTGAGATAAGACATTCTCTGCTCCATCTTAAAAGGAGCCTTGGTGAGTCACCTCAGGTCACCTTGTGGGTGGTCTGATGTTGGTATCCCTCTAAGAGATTTTTTTTAAAATCATGATCTCTGCAGCGGTTGTTTTTTGCTCCTCCCACCAATGACATCACCTAACCTCACAGCCTTAGTGATGCCATTGATGGGAGGAGCAAAGGGCTGCGTGCCGGTCAGGTGACCATGGGTTGTTTCTCGTCTTGTTTTGGCTGCAGTGTTGGAATGGGAGAATTCCTACAGAATAGGAGGCCATTCAGCCCATCAAGTCTGTACCGACCACTAATCCACCCAGGCCCTGTTCCCATAACTCACATTTAACTTGTTAATCCCCCTGACACAACGGCTATGCTAAATTGACCAGTAACCTAACCTGCACATCTCTGGATACTAACGGGCAATTTAGCATGGCCAATCCCCCCCTAACCTGCACATCTTTGGAATATAAGGGGCAATTTAGCATGGCCAATCCACCTAACCTGCACATCTTTGTACTGTGGAAGGAAACGGGAGCACCTAGAGGAAACCCATGCAGACACAGGGAGAACGTGCAAACTCTACAGTGTCACCCGAGGCTGGAATTGAACCCGAGTCCCTGGCACTGTGAAGCAGCAGTGCTAATCACTGCACCACTGTGCCATCCCTAAAGCACAGCTGAAAGGGGTTTCTCTCTCGGTCTTTACTTTGGAAGCTTTACCAGTTAGCAGAAAGCAGTAAAGAATCTATCTCTCGGTGTTTTGAAGACTGCAAGCGACTCTGAGTTTTTAAGATCATTTGAAATCAGCATTGAACTAAAGGAACTGTACTCCAGTATCATGTGAGATTTCATCTGTGCAGTGATAAATCTGGTTAAAGGATATGGTTTATTGGATTTTGGTTTTGATTGGAAAATAATTAGACATATTCATTAAGGGTTATATATATTGGTGTTTTGCTTCTTGTTTGTAATTGATAAAAGATCTCGCTAATTTTCTTACTATACATGTTAACTATATTCTTAAATAAACTTTGTTTGGTAAAAGCTCCCTAGTGGATCACTGGAATCATACCTGAAGTGAAACCGATCATGCTTATCCTCGCCAAATTCAAGATGCAAAACTTGAGATTCAGGCAGCCTTCATAGAACACTAGAGTTTCTAACCTGAACCATAACGATGGTACACACAGCTACCGTTGTGCGTCGATGGTGGAGGAAATGAGTGTTTGTGGTTAGCATGTTGATCAAGTGGGGCTGCTTTGTCCTGGATGGTATCGAGCTTCTCGAGTGTTGTTGGGAGCTGCACTCATCCAGACAAGTGGAGATTGTTGTTGGAAGCCGCGCTCATTCAGGCAAGTGGAGATTGTTGTTGGAGCTGCGCTCATCCTGGCAAGTGGAGATTGTTGTTGGAGGCGCACCCATCCAGGCAAGTGGGGAGTGTTAGATCACACTCCTGACTTGTGCCTTGTTGATGATGGACATGCTTTGGGGAGTGAGGAGGTGAGTTACTCTCCACAGGATTCCCAGCCTCTGACCTGCTCTGGTCGCCACAGTATTTATATGGTTGGGTCCAGTTCAGGTTCTGATCAATGGTAACCCCCAGGATGTTGATAGTCGGGGGGAGGGGGGAGGGGGGGGGGGCGCAGAATTCAGTGATGGAAATGCCATTGAACGTCAAGCGGTAATTGTTAAATTCTCCCTCCTTGGAGAAGTATACAAGGACCACCCTCCAAACCGAAAAACCATTCGCAAGCAAATATCTTCATCAGGTTTATTAACTTGCATACAATGCTCAAATTAAAAGGTTCTGGATTTCCAATGTATTATATACAAAAATATAAATGTGAAAAAAATATAGGTTTAAAAAGTTGCTGCTTAACCTGAGGGGGAGAAAAATCTCAAATCTTGATTGATAGATAAGTCATTAATACATTCTGCTATACAGATAATACATATATAAATCTCTATATAGATTCTGTATAAATCTCTTTAATTCATATATAACTCAAGGTACTATTTGACTTGATTTTTGCATTCATAAATTTATAAAAGTTAATGCAATGTAATGCTCGGAAATAGAAATATATTTATTTACAACTACCATATACATTGTATACTTACAGCAGGGACAGGGGCGAAACATGTACCTCTGTCCTAAATTATTTTGCTGGCAGATGGCGCGAGTTTAAATTCGCAAGCAGTTCACCTTGGACCTGAAGCTTCTGATTTAATGATGATTACGCCCTTGTGATATACCACCCCTTCCCCCACCGTCACCCCTGAAGGTCAGGTCAGGTCAGTACTACTGCCTCATGGCGCCAGGGACCCCCAGGGTTCGATTCCCCAGCCTCTGGTCACTGTTTGTTGCACGTCCACCCCCCGGGATCCATGTGGGTTTCCTCCGGATTCCTCCCAGAGTCAGAAAGACGTGTTGGTTTAGGGTGGATTGGCCGCACTAAATTCTCCCTCAGTGTAACCCGAACAGACACTAGAATGTGGCAACAGGGGGATTTTCGCAGTCACTTCATTGCAGTGTTAACGTAAGCCGACTTGTGACACTAATAAATAAATTTTAATTCCCTTTTAAATCAAAGGCATATTTAGATCAGTTAAAAAAAAATTTCACGGGGGTGTAGGGGATGTAGCTGAGGGCAGGGCCAGTATTTATTGCCCATCCCTAATTGCCTCTTGAACTGAGTGTCTCGCTTGGGCCATTTCAGAAGAAGGCACTTAAGAGTCAACCAGCTCTGTGTGTGTGTGTGTGTGTGTGTGGGGGGGGGGCAGGGGCGCTCTGGAGTCACATGTAGGCCAGGCCAGGTAAGGACGGCAGATTTCCTTCCCTAAAAGGGGACATTAGTGAACGAGGTGGGTTTATTTTTGTGACAACTGATGATCGTTGTCACGGTCGCTGTGACCGAGACTCGCTCTCAATCTCAGATTTTATTAACCGGATTTAAATTCCCACCAGCTGCCCATGTCCACGCGCCCCTGCCCGGTCCCAGAGCGTTTGCCTGGAGGCCTCTGGTGACATAACCAGCACGTCACCATCTCTCTCCTGTCCAAGAGGTCCAAACCTCACCCCTGTTCTCTCCCCCTCCCACAGTCTATTCCTCCGGGGTGGAGGGGGATGTGTGTGGAGGAGCAGGAAGAGGAGCAGGAAGAGAATGTTGAGGGCCAGTGTGATAAATCCCGAACCGACAATCGGATAATATCACTGGCTCGGGGAACAGGAGAGACATCCGTGGCTGGGATGGTGCATTCCGGAATTCAGGATTTTTGTTATAGAATTATAGAAACTCTTCATCGTGGGAATCTATACAGTGCAGAAGGAGGCCATTTGGCCCATTGAGTCTGTACCAACCACAATCCCACCCAGGCTCTATTCATGTAACCCCACACATTTACCCTGCTAATCCCCTGACACTAGGGACAATTTAGCATGGCCAATCCACCCTAACCCACACATCTTTGGACACTAAGGGACAATTTAGCATGGCCAATCCACCCTAACCTACACATCTTTGGACACTAAGGGACAATTTAGCATGGCCAATCCACCTAACCTACACATCTTTGGACACTAAGGGACAATTTAGCACGGCCAATCCACCCTAACCTACACATCTTTGGACACGAAGGGACAATTTAGCATGGCCAATCCACCCTAACCTACACATCTTTGGACACTAAGGGACAATTTAGCATGGCCAATCCACCCTAACCTACACATCTTTGGACACTAAGGGACAATTTAGCATGGCCAATCCACCTAACCTACACATCTTTGGACACTAAGGGACAATTTAGCACGGCCAATCCACCCTAACCTACACATCTTTGGACACTAAGGGACAATTTAGCATGGCCAATCCACCCTAACCTACACATCTTTGGACACTAAGGGACAATTTAGCATGGCCAATCCACCCTAACCTGCACATCTTTGGACACTAAGGGGTAATTTAGCATGGCCAATCCACCTAACCTGAACATCTTCAGACCGTGGGAGGAACCCGGAGCACCCGGAAGAAACCCACAGAGACAGGGGGAGAACGTGCAGACTCCACACAGACAGTGACCTGAGCTGGATCCCTGGTGCTGAAGCAGCAGTGCTAACCCACTGTGCCACCATGCTGCCTTTAAATGGAAATGCCAGGAGTGGGATTTGAACCCTCGCCCCCTAGAAAGGGACCAGAATTCACCAGGCAAGGAATCACATTCCTCGGGTCTGTGGCCTTAGCCATCCTGACAACTTGCTGCAAATTAATCTTCCTCGGGGGATGGACGGACTGTGAGATTTTAGATTCTGTCGACACTCCAGGATTGGAGAAAGCGGTGGAAGCAAGACTTGCTGCAGCCTCCCTCTGCAATCCAATGCCGCTTGGGTGACGGGGCACGAGAGAGAGGAGAAGGCATGTGAGAGAGGGAGGGAGGGAAAGAAAGACACAGAGAGAGAGGGGGCAGGCAGAGAGAGAGAGAGAGAGGGTACAAGAGAGAGTTGGTGCTGGCTCGATGGGCCATAGGGCCTTCTCCTGCAGGGTAGGGATTCTCTCATTCCTTGCCTTTCGCTCCCCGGGAGAGTTGTCTGGACACACTGGTCCAGTCACACAATACCCCCTGAGCTTACACGGGGTTAGCGCACCATGTACCGGCTGGTGGGGTGGGGTGGGGCGGGGGGGGGAATGGAAAAGAATGGGGTTCTCCTGAGAATGTGCATATTGAAAAGGCAAAGCTTACACCCCCAACTGCAGCATGGGAATGGGGGTAGGTGGAGCAGAAATATAAGTGATATTCCGCACCCCCCCCCCCAACTGAGGCCAACGTCGACCCTTGGTAATGTTGGGGAAGCAGATGAAGGATAAACAAGTTTGCCTTTCAACTTCCCGTACACATCTTCTGACAGCGAAGACTCTTTCTTATCAGGTTCAGCCCCGAGAGCAGCACGTTCACAGAGGGGGCCAGCAGATATTCCAATTCCAACCATCACACCGGACTCCCAGCACACTTCCTGCCCATTGATACACACGCCGAGACACAGAGACAGACAGAGACACACACAGAGACAGAGACAAAGAGAGAGAGAGACAGAGACACACACACACAGAGACACAGACACAGAGAGACAGACAGAGACACACAGAGAGAGAGAGACAGAGACACACAGAGAGAGAGACAGAGACACAGAGAGTGGCAGAGTGGTTGTTATACTGAATCCCCCTCCCCAACACCCTTGCTGGGAAAGGCCCAGCCTAGCAGGAGCTGGCCTGGAGGTTGCTCTCTGATATCAGCGAGGCAATGGAGGGCTGGTAGATGCTGCTGAACTCATCATCCGTGCTGGCATCGTCGTCGTCCTCCCCCCGTAGATTCGTGTTGGCCCGCGTGGTTTTGCGCCTGCAACGTGGAACACAAAAGGAGGCAGTTATTGTCGCTTCGGGGGGACGGGGCCTCAATCGGTGCACCTCCCTGGCTGGGGACAGGAGTGGGAGGAGTGGCACAGTGCGTTAGCGCTGCTGCCTCACAGCGCCCGGGTCTCACAGGGGACCCGGGTTCGATTCCCGGCTCGGGTCACTGTCTGTGTGGAGTCTGCACATTCTCCCCATGTCTGCGTGGGTTTCCTTCGGGTGCTCCGGTTTCCTCCCACAGTCCGAAAGACGTGCTGGTTTGGGTGCATTGGTTTAAAGTTTATTTATTAATGTCACAAGTCAGCTTACATTAACACTGCAATGAAGTTACTGTGAAAATACCCTAGTCGCCACACTCCGGCGCCTGTTCGGGATACACTGAGGGAGAATTTAGCACGGCCGATACACCCTAACCAGCACGTCTTTCAGACTGTGGGAGGAAACCAGAGCACCAGGGAAAATGAGTGACATGTGCGGGGCTGGAGGAGGTTACAGAGATAGGGAGGGGGTGTAGGGGGCTGGAGGAGGTTACAGAGATAGGGAGGGGGTGTTGGGATTGGAGGAGGTTAGAGATGGGGATGGGGGTGTAGAGCTGGATGGGGTTACAGAGATAGGGAGGGGGTGTAGGGGCTGGAGGGGGTTACAGAGATAGGGAGAGGGTGTAGGGGCTGGAGGAGGTTACAGAGATAGGGCGGGAGACATTGCCCAATTAGGAGCCAATACAAGTGAATATGCTCAGGGTGTGACAAGTAGAATTCATTAAAAAAAAAATCGCAGAATCCCTACAATGCAGGAGGCCATTTGGCCCATCAAGTCTGCACCAACAATCACACCAGGCCCTATCCTCGTAACCCCACATACTTACCTTGGTAATCCCCCTAACACTGGGGTGCAATTTAGCACGGCCAATCAACCTAAGCCACACATTTTTGGAGTGTGGGAAGCCCACGCAGACACGGGGAGAATGTACAGACTCTGCACAGAGTGACCCCAGCCGGGAATCGAACCTGGGGTCCCTGGTGCTGGGAGGCAGTAGTGCTAACCCCACTGTAAATAGAACTCGGAGGCAGGCACGCTGCCAGAATACGCTGCTAAATATTACCAACCACATTTAGAAGTGGGGTTAGTCCAGTTTTTATGCATAGTTGCACAATCTTATGCAGTAACAGCGTGCTATCACATGCACTCTAAGCAAATGGACTTCTTAAACTAGCCCCCAAGGTCCAGTTTCATAAGCGAGCAAACTAGTTAAAAGTATTCATGCAGACTGGGTGCTTTTCTCTAAGGTACAGCCATTTCCCCCTGCTCTGGGCAGACATGCTTGGAAGGACCTCTCTGTGTAGACAGGAGTGTACGCCGTACAGCAGCATTGGTGGTAACCGGCTCACAGCCTGGTTAAACAGGTGACTGAACTCCCCGCTCTGTGAGCAAGCGGTCAGCGGAGGCACAGACAGGGCTTGTTTGCTGTGGGGGGGGGGGGGCCGGCATGCATAGCACTGGGAGGGCAGTGGGGGGGAGGTCTACACGAAACTGTTCCAAAATGTCAACTTACGACAGCTCAGTCTGCTTCTCGTTTATAGTGGCACTGCCTGGAGAGAGAGACAGAGAGAGAGAGAGAGAGAGAGAGAGGGTGGAGGGGGGGGGGGATGAGGAGAGTTTACACTTTGTCTGTGGTCCCGGGACGCAGGCGTCCCTCCTGTTCTCCATCCTGCAGCCGCCACGACAAAATAAGGAGGGCGAGGAGACCCACCAACCGCTCGAGCCCACTCTGCCGCCAATCTCCGAATGGAAAGAAGAACAGTACAGCACAGGAACAGGCCCTTTGGCCCTCCTGCCCCCATCATGTTGTCCTAGTGAGATCGAGACCGCCTGTATCCCTCTATTCGCCGTCTGTTGATGTGTCTATCCAGATAAGTCCAAAGTATTCGCCTCAACCACCCCTCACTTGACAATCCAGGCCCCCACCGCCCTCTCTGTAAAGAAAACTTCCACACACCTCCCACATCTCCACTGAACCTTATCTTGAACTTGTGCCCCCTTGTAATTGTCATTTAGAACACAGAACACTACAGCACAAACAGGCCCTTCAGCCCACAAGTTGTGCCGATCATATCCCTACCTACCTGGCCTATCTGTAACCCTCGATCCCATTAAATCCCATGTGCTCATCCAGAAGTCTCTTAAAAGACCCCAGCGAGTTCGCCTCCACCACCACCGACGGCAGCCGATTCCACTCTCCACCCTCTGAGTGAAAAACTTACCCCTGACATCTCCTCTGTACCTGCTCCCCAGCACCTTAAACCTGTGTCCTCTCGCAGCCACCATTTCAGCCCTGGGAAAAAGCCTCTGAGTATCCACCCTATCTATTCCTCTCAACATCTTATAAACCTCTATCAGGTTACCTCTCAACCTTCGTCTCTCCAGGGAGAAGAGACCGAGCTCCCTCAACCCATCCTCATAAGGCATGCCTCCCAATCCAGGCAACATCCTGCCCCGGGGAGAAAAATCTTACAACTGTTCACCTCTGGTGGTCCATCTTTGTGGCAAACCCAGTCGCAAAGACACATGTAGTAACTTCAGGAAGCGTAGTAGAGGACACACCCCTGCCTACATCAACGGGGATGACGTAGAAATGGTGCAGAGCTACAAGTTTTTAGGTGTCCAGATCACCAATAACCTATCCTGGTCCCCCCCACGCCAACACTATAGTCAAGAAAGCCCCACCAGTGCCTCTACTTTCTTGGAAGACTAAGGAAATTTAGCATGTCCGCTACGACACTCGTCAACTTTTACAGATGCCCCATAGAAAGCATTCTTTCTGGGTGTATCACAGCTCGGTCAGGGCTCCTGCTCTGCCCAAGACCACAAGGAACTACAAAACGGTCGTGAATGTTGCCCAATCCATCACACAAACCAACCTCCCATCCATTGACTCCGTATACACTTCCTGCTGCCTCGGGAAAAGCAGCCAGCATAATCAAGGACCCCCACGCACCCTCTCTTCCACCTTCTTCCATCAGGAAAAAGATGCAAAAATCTGAGGTGACAATCCAACCGACTCAAGAACAGCTTCTTCCCTGCTGCTGTCAGGCTTTTGAATGGACCTACCTCGCATTAAGTTGATCTTTCTCTACACCCTCGCTGTGACTGTAACACTACATTCTGCACCCTCTCCTTTCTTTCTCCCCTATGTACTCTATGAACAGTGTGCTTTGTCAGTAACAGCTCACTGCTCTGTCGCTCGCATGCGCGTGACTCAGAATCCCTACAGTGCAATAGGAGGCCATTCGGTCCATCATGTCTCCACTGACCACAATTCCTCCCAGGCCCTATTCCCTTAACCCCACAGACACTGGGTCAATTTAGCATGGCCAATCCATCTAACCAACACATCTTTGGGCACTAAGAGGCAATTTAGCATGGCCATTGCACCAAACCAACACATCTTGCATACTAAGGGGCAATTAAGCATGGCCAATCCACCTAACGGATACATTTCTGGAGTCGGAGGGGAAACTTTCAGGTGGTGATATTCTCACCCATCTACTGCCCTTGTCCTTCTAGGTGGTAAAGGAAGAGGGGGTGATATCAAAGTTATCTTGGAGAATTGCTGCAGTGCGTCTTGTAGATAAGAACATAAGAAATAGGAGCAGGAGTAGGCCATCTAGCCCTTTGAGCCTGCCCCGCCATTCGATAAGATCATGGCTGATCTGAAGTGGATCAGTTCCACTTTCCCACTTTCTCCTCATAACCCTTAATTCCCCTGTCTATCAGAAACCTATCTACCCGTGACTTAAATATATTTAACGAGGCAGCCTCCACCACTTCAACGGGCAGAGAATTCCAGAGATTCACCACCCTTTGAGTGAAGAAGTTCCTCCTCAACTCTGATCTAAATTGCCCCCTTATCTTGAGGCTGTGCCCTCTAGTCCTGCTGTCCTTTCTAAGCGGGAAGAATCTCTCTACCTCTACCCTATCCATCCCCTTCATTATCTTATACGTCTCTATAAGATCCCCCCCATCATCCTTCTAAACTCCAACGAGTACAGACCCAGTCTATTTAGTCTCTCTTCATAGGCCAACCCCCTCATCTCCAGTATCAGCCTAGTGAACTGCTGCCACTGCGTGTCGGTGGTGGAGGGAGGGGGTGATTAAGATGGTGGGTGGCTCTGTCCTCTTACCAGTTGTCCTTTTCCAGGGACTTGACACGGTTCTGAAGCTGCTCGTTGGTCTCGTGGAGATCTTCCACCTCTCGCAGGGCTTTCTTCCTCGCCGTTTCCAACCGCTCAATCTCTTCCTCTGCCTCGTCCACCTGACGCTTCAATGCTTTCACTCGCAGGGTCAGCTGCGCAGGGAGGGAAACGTGTGCCGTGAGAGGCCAGCAACTGGCTGAAAAACGGGCAACCTTTACTAGCCTAACACTCCTGCGCCAACGCAAGTCTGAACACTTCTCACTCCAGCAGGTTTGTACATCAGGAATGAGACCAAACCACTCAAATCCATCATTACCTCACCAAAACATAAGAGTACACGTGACAATAATAAATCAAATCTATGTACTCAACGAATGGTATGCTTTGTCTGTATAGCGCGCAAGAAACAATACTTTTCACTGTGTCCCAATACACATGACAATAATAAATCAAATCGATGTACTCTATGAACAGTATGCTTTGTCTGTATAGCGCGCAAGAAACAATACTTTTCACTGTGTCCCAATACACATGACAATAATAAATCAAATCGATGTACTCTATGAACAGTATGCTTTGTCTGTATAGCGCGCAAGAAACAATACTTTTCACTGTGTCCCAATACACATGACAATAATAAATCTATGTACTCTATGAACGGTATGCTTTGTCTGTATAGCGTGCAAGAAACAATACTTTTCACTGTGTCCCAATACACATGACAATAATAAATCTATGTACTCTATGAACGGTATGCTTTGTCTGTATAGCGCGCAAGAAACAATACTTTTCACTGTGTCCCAATACACATGACAATAATAAATCTATGTACTCTATGAATGGTATGCTTTGTCTGTATAGCGCGCAAGAAACAATACTTTTCACTGTATCCCAATACACGTGACAATAATAAATCAGATCGATGTACTCGATGAACAGTATGCTTTGTCTGTATAGTGCGCAAGAAACAATACTTTTCACTGTGTCCCGATACACGCGACAATAATAAATCAGATCAAAATAGTTTGAAGCTGTTGGGACGCAGACTGGAAGCAGTTTTTCTTAGCTTTGGAAGGAAAATTTTGCTGTTTCGGGGGTTTGCTGACTAGACGCTTACAGTGGCTCTCTGTTTCCAGGTGCTGGGAATTTCCAGAACGGAAAAATCAAGAGTTTCAATTCTCCAACCAAAGGGCTAAGTTCCAGCATCGGGTGAGCATTTTAAGGTGAGAGATACAGAGAGGCAACTGCTTCTCACAGAGGGTGGTGAGTGTCTGGAACGAGCTGCCAGAGGCAGTAGCAGAGACAGGTACAATTTTATCTTTTAAAAAGCATTTAGACAGTTACATGGGTAAGATGGGTATAGAGGGAAATGGGCCAAATGCAGGTAATTGGCATTAGTTTAGGGGTTTAAAAAAAAGATAGCATGGACAGGTTGGGCCGAAGGGCCTGTTTCCACGCTGTAAACCTCGATGAGTCTGTTCCTTTTCTCTGTGCGAATCCCAAAAAGGGGTGATTGTTTACAGGATTCGTATGGCTGGAGCAGTGCGTTTAGTTGTTAAGGTTTGACACAGTATCAGGACTGCTTTTACCGTCTTGTTTGTAGTTGGTTAAGGTTATGCTTAATTTTCTTACTATACATGTTAACTATATTCTTAAATAAACATTGTTTGAGTCCAAAACTAGAGGGCATAGGTTTAAGGGGCGAGGGGAGAGATACAAAAGGATCCAGAGGCGGGTACAATTTTATCTTTTAAAAAGTGTTTAGATAGTTACATGGGTAAGATGGGTATAGAAGGATATGGGCCAAATGTGGGCAACTGGGACTAGCTTAGAGGTTTGAAGAAAAAAGAGCAGCATGGAGGGGCAGAGGGGGACACAGGGGAGGGGGAGGGAGGGTAAGAGTGGAGGGAGGGAGGGAGGAGGGGATGGGGGAGACTAATAAGGAAAAAGAATCAATCATTCACAATGTGGTTGAATCTGAACTGCCCTCTGACCCGGCGAGACACTCAGTTCAAGGGGGCAATTGGGGATGGGTGCAAACACTGGGCCTGCCCCAGCGACACCCACACATCCTGAGAGTGAATAAATCAAAGGAAGGAGAAAGCAGCTCCTCCCCAGCCCAGAGAAGCGAGCCAGGCGCAGCACTAACGCTGGGGGATAACCCCTCCGAGTGTCCTTCCCTCGCACAGCCATACCTGATCTTTCTCATCCGATACCTGCTGCCGCTCATCGTCCAGCTGGATGGTCAGTTCCTTCACCTTCCTCTCCAGCTTCCGGTTAGACCCCTGCAGCACACTGCGGTCCCTGTTAATGTCAGGGCGCAGAGCAGAGAGAGAAACGGGGAGAGGGAGAGGGAGAGGCAGAGAGAGAAACGGGGGAGAGGGAGAGGCAGAGAGAGAAACGGGGGAGAGGGAGAGGCAGAGAGAGAAACGGGGGAGAGGGAGAGGGAGAGAGAGAAACGGGGGAGAGGGAGAGGGAGAAACGGGGGAGAGGGAGAGAGAGAAACGGGGGAGAGGGAGAGAGAGAAACGGGGGAGAGGGAGAGAGAGATAGAGAGAGAAAGACGGGGAGAGGGAGAGAGAGAGAGACAGGGGGAGAGGGAGAGAGAGAGACAGGGGGAAGAGGGAGAGAGAGAGTGAGACACTCATGACGAAGTTAATAATTTGCAAGTGCTGGTACAAATATTATGAACACAGGAAATAGGGAGAGTCAGCTTACTGAATACCCCGGAGCTTTGTCTGCCATTGCAGTAAGATAAAGCTTCACCCTCGCTCCCCATATCCCTCTTTCCCCGACAGGTGATAATCTCTCCCCCCCACACACTATAGGCAGTACATTCAAGGTGGAGACGGGTTGAGTTAAGAACACTCAGAGAAATGCTTCAAAATATTTCACATGTAAATCTGGGCAGTTACTGCCCACAGTGTGGGGTCCCACTATCAGCAGTTTTGGTTCACAGTACAACGCGAGTGTGAGTGTGTTATCTGTGGAATTATTTGTGGAAATCCTTGCCCAGTGAAGCAGTTGAGGCTCCTCACAAAATGTTTTTAAGGCAAGGATAGATTTTGGAACAGTAAAGGAATTAAGGAGAGCGGGTGGGTAAGCGGAGCTGAGTCCACAAAAAGATCAGCCATGATCTTATTGAATAGCGGAGCAGGCTCGAGGGGCTGGATGGCCTACTCCTGCTCCTAGTTCTTACGTGTGTGCGTGAGAGAGAGAGAGAGCGTGCGTGAGAGTGCGAGTGCGAGTGCGAGTGCGGTCCGGTGTTTGTGTGTGTGTAATGCTGTTTAGGACACCAGGATAACTCTCCCTCCCCATGCCACCTTGTGGGACAGTAGGAAAGCAGTGAGCAGGTAAATCTCCCCCCTCCACTTGCTCCACCAAGCTATGCCCACACCCTCACGGCTGGACAGTTTCAAGTTTCCCCCCACCCGACCCTGAAGCCCCTGCTCAATCTTTTACCATCCACCAGAATGGGGCGAGACTCCGGACTCCCAGCCTCCTGTTTCCGAGGTCAACTGCCCTCCAAGGGCAATGAGGGATGGACAATAAATGCTGGCCCAGCCAGCAACGCCCGTGTCCCACAATAGATAACCTTAACTGCCCTCCAAGGACAATGACCAATGGACGACACATTCTGGCCAGCCCAGGTCTCACGAATGAATTAAGAAAAACCCCTAATAGCAGCATGGATATTTAAAGATGATTGAGGGTCAGTCAGTAGGAACCAGCCAGGGTTGGAGGTCTAGATGGCACGGTAGCACAGTGGGTTAGCACTGCTGCTTCACAGCTCCAGGGTCCCGGGTTCGATTCCCGGCTCGGGTCACTGTCTGTGTGGAGTTTGCACGTTCTCCCTGTGTCTGCATGAGTTTCCTCCAGGTGCTCCGGTCTCCTCCCACAGTCCAAAAGATGTGTGGGTTAGGTTGATTGGCCATGCTAAATTGCATCTTAGTGTCCAAGGATGCGTAGGTTAGAGGGATTAGTGGGCATAATACATAGGGATATGGGGCTGGAGCCTGGGTGGGATTGTAGTCGGTGCAGACTCGATAGGCCGAAGGGCCTCTTTCTGCACTGTAGGGTTCTATGATAATATATGCTGGCCCAGCCAGCAACACCCATGGTCCCACGGATAAGGATCACCCTGTCCTGCTTCAGCCCCCAGAAAGCAGCCCTGGCTCGGGGTGGGGTGGGGATTACACGTCGTCGTATCTTGTACCTCTCCTCTGACTGCAGGCGGTCCTCCAGCTCCCTGACGCGGGACTCCAGCTGAGACGTGTTGGCGCTGGGTTTCATGTTCCCTTCGCAGTTGGCCAGTCGCGTCTTCAGCTCTTTATTCTTCAAGGCAAAGAGGAAAAGGTGTCGTTAGCCGCGAGGAAGCGAGACTGGCCGAGGATCGAGAGGTGCCTGACTCACCGTGTCGCCGTTTCGTTTCACACTCGGCCGGGACCCGGCGGTGTAAGCGAGCGGTGGTGAGCACTGCAATTAGCTGGGGGGGGGGTGCGTGGAAATCGGCGTTGGGCGTACACAGGCGGGGGCTGGCTGGGACTCTGACCAGCTAACGGCCGCAGGACAGCGATCTCATCAGGAGAAAAGAGCTGACATCTCGAGTCCAGACGACCCTTGCGTCAAAAGACAAAGGGTCGCCTGGACTCGAAACGTCAGCTCTTTTCTCTCTCCAACAGATGCTGCCAGACCCGTTGAGGTTTTCCAGCAGTTTCTCTTTCGGTTTCAGATTCCAGCATCCGCAGTGATTTGCGTTCCTGAATAAAGAGAGGCGGGAGAAAGCAGGGGCTTTTCAGGGGTGGACGCTGATGCGTACGCTTTTCAATCCCACACGCGGACAAAGCGGGAAGAATTCGGAAAGCTGGCCCGCGGGGACAAAGTACATAAAGGCCAGAATTCCGGCCATTTGGAAAGCTGCAGAGACATCTTCTCGGAGGGCAAGGCGGGAAGAGGGGTCGGCGCAGGCGTGGTTGGGAGGACGGGCGTCGCAGAAGAGTCGTGGAGTCAGGGTGGCTCGCGAGACAGTGGCACACCACGATGGCAGGTCCATCCCCTGGCAGGAGTGGGTGCCAGCAAGAACAGGGAATAGAGACGGGATGGGCCGGTGGAAAAGGCTGTCCTCCAACTCTGCCCGGGCAGGCAACCACTGCTCAGCCCTCACCTGACTCACGCTGTGAGAATCACAGGGGTGGGTTCTCTGGCAGGCTTTAACCCTGAGGCTTGTTCCAGGTGGCAGCAGCTAACAACACAGGATGGAACTCAAAGCTTAGCACGGCAGCAGGCAGCTCCACTTGCCCAAACCTCTCACTCGCTCCTCTAAATCTAATCTCCAATTTGGCCCCGAGCTGAACTTTTAACTCCACCACCACAGCTACACAAAGGCCACCGACTTCCACCTCCCAGAATAACAAATTTGGCATGTCGGCTACGATTCTCACCAACTTTTACAGATGCCCCACAGAAAGCATTCTTTCTGGTTGTATCACAGCTCGGTCTGGGCTCCTGCTCTGCCCAAGACCGCAAGGAACTACAAAAGGGTGGTGAATGTAGCCCCCAATCCCATCACACAAACCAGCCTCCCATCCATTGACTCCGTCTACACTTCCCGCTGCCTCGGGGAAAAGCAGCCGGCATAATCGAGGACCCCCCCCCCTCACGCACCCCGGACATTCTCTCTTCCACCTTCTTCCATCGGGAAAAAGATACAAAAGTCTGAGGTCCCGTACCGACCGACTCAAGAACAGCTTCTTCCCTGCTGCTGTCAGACTTTTGAATGGACCTACCTCGCATTAAGTTGATCTTTCTCTACACCCTCGCTGTGACTGTAACACTACATTCTGCACCCTCTCCTTTCCTTCTCTATGAACGGTATGCTTTGTCTGTATTGTGCACAGGAAACAATACTTTTCACTGTATCCCAATACACATGACAATAATCAATCCAATCTGTACCAAATTGGAGAAATAGGTATAGCAGAACCAGACCATTCGGCCCACTGAGTCTGTCCACCATTGCTGATAAGTTTCTCAACACCTTTCTCCCACCTTCTCCCTGTGACCTTTGATCCCCTTACATTCTCCTGTTCTTCGCCATGACACACAACTCCTCCTATGCCTAACCAGCTGTGGCCCCTTGCTTGCCTGCACCAAGGGTCCCCCTCAGCCCCACGCCACTATTGCCCGAGATCTGTGTCTATTCCCCGTCCGCCCCCCGAAAGCTGTGGCCCCCCCACCCAGCTCGTCATTTCACCCAGTTGCCCACCACCTTCCCCTTGCGTTAAATTAGACCAAGCCTCTGTTGCCACACTCCCTTGTCTATTGCAGGGGTGGCACGGTGGGTTAGCACTGCTGCCTCACAGCGCCAGGCACCCGGGTTCAATTCCCAGCTTGGGTCACTATCTGTACGGAGTCTGCACATTCTCCCCATATCTGTGTGGGTTTCCTCCAGGTGTTCCGGTTTCCCCCCCACAGTCCGAAAGATGGGGAGGTTATATGGATTGGCTATGTGGAATTGCCCCTTAGTGTCCGATGGTGTGTAGGTTAGGTGGATTGGACGTGCTAAATTGTCCCCTAGCATCCAAAGACATGCAGGTCAGAGAGGTTAGCTATAGTGAATGTGTGGGGTTACGCAAATGGGCCGGAGGGTGACAGCCTGGGTCAGATGCCCTTTTGGAGAGCTGGTACAGACTCAATGGGCTGAATGGCCTCCATCTGCACCGTCAGCACTCTATGATAAGCCACGTTAACAGCTTCCTCCACCCCACCCCGTACTACAGAAACACACCTGTCTTTCCAAAGAAATCTTATCGCATTCCAGATCCTGTCTGGACGCTCGTTCTTGCATCAGTTCACCTCTCAGCTGCTCGATCTGTGGGTGCAAAAGAAACAAACAAGGTGAAAAGAACAGTACGCCCTCCACTTGGAATCCATCCACTGCGTTTACACCATAACTCCAGTCCAAACGAGTGTCTTGCCCTGAGACAAGGCAGCAGAGCAGGGAACTCGAATCGATGTCAGAACAGGCACTCACACTTCTACATAATTGTACCACAAGTTGTAGGAGCAGAACGAGATACTGTCCTCCAGGGAGAGCTCGTTCCGCCTCTCGTTCTCCAATGGGTACAGGCCCCAGTCTGCTCAACCTCTCCTTGCAGAGACAGCCCATTCAGCACTCAATCCAGCGAGCTCTTTGAACTGCTTTGAATTCAACTGTAGCCTTTAAGGAGACACAAACCTATACTTGTCACAGAGTGAGTGCAGCAACAGCTAAATGTAAAATTTATTTATTAGTGTCACAAGTAAGGATTACATTAACACTGCTATGAAGTTACTGTGCAAATCCCCTAGTCATCACACTCCTGTTCAGGTACACTGAGGGAGAATTTAGCAGTCAACGCACCCTAACCAGCACGTCTTTCAGACTGTGGGAGGAAACCGGAGCACCCGGAGGAAACCCACGCAGACATGGGGAGAACGTGCAGACTCCACACAGACAGTGACCCGAGCCAGGAATCGAACCCGGATCCCTGGCGCTGTGAGGCAGCAGTGCTAACCCACTGTCCTGCCGTGTTTAGGAGAGAAATGAGGAGAAATATCTTCACCCAGAGGGTGGTGAACGTGTGGAATTCACTCCCATGGAAAGTAGTCGAGGCCAAAATGTTGTGTGATTTCCAGGAGGAATTAGATATCGCTCTTGGGGCTAAAGGGATATTGGTTGGTTGTTCCAAAGGATGAGAGGGGAACACATTGAAACGTACAAAATTCTCACAATGCTGCACAGACCATGGTGGTTAGCACTGCTGCCTCACAACATCAGGGACCCGTGTTTGATTCCCGGCTCTGTGTGCAGCCTGCACGTTCTCCCCATGTCTGCGTGGGTTTCCTCCGGGTGCTCCGGTTTTCTCCCACAGTCTGAAAGACCGTGCTGGTTAGGGTGTACTGGCCGTGCTAAATTCTCCCTCAGTGTAACCCGAACAGGAACGTGTGGCAACGGGGGGGGGGTTTTCACAGTAACTTCATTGTGGTGTTAATGTAAGCCGACTTGTGACACTAATAAATAAACTTTAAAAACTTTTAGACCAGACGCAGGAAGGATGTTTTTCCCTGGTTGGGGGAATCTGGAACACATTCTCGGGATAGGGGGGTCAGCCATTTTGGGACTGAGACCTGGGGCAATGTCTTTACTCCGAGGGGTGGTGAACCTGTGGAATTCTCTCCCGCAGAAAGCGGTGGAGGACCAGTCACTGAATATATTGAAGAAAGATAGAATTTCTTTCGATTTTAAAAAGCAGAGGTGTGGTGGGGAAAGTAGGAATATGGCACTGGGATCAAGGATCAGCCTCGATCGTTCTGAATGGCAGAGCAGGCTCGAAGGGCTGAATGGCCTACTCCAGATCTTAGTTTCTATGAGGCCACTCAGCCCTTTGAACCTATTCCATCATTTAATCGGAAACTGGCTGACACAAACAGAAAACAGGAGGAGCTGGGCCTGTTGAGCCTGCTCCACTATTCAACATGACCATGGCTGATTCTCTGTCTCAGTGCCAGGCTCCTGCTTTCTCCCCATATCCCCTGATACCTTCAGAGTCTAGAAATCTGTATCCTTCTTAAATAGAACCTCCTCTGGACCCTTTCCAAGGCCTGGCACATCCTTCCTTCGATACGGGGCTCCAAAACTGCTCACAATACTCCAAATGGGGTCTGATCAGAGACTCAGACATAAGACCATAACACACAGGAGCTGAATTAGGCCACTCGGCCCATCGAGTCTGCTCCCCCATTCAATCATGGCTGATATTTTTCTCATCCCCCCGTTCTCCGGCCTTTTCCCCATAACCCCTGATCCCCTTATTAATCAGGAACCTATCTATCTCTGTCTTAAAGACACTCAGTGACCCGGCCTCCTCTGTGGCAAAGAGTTCCACAGATTCCCCACTCTCTGGCTGAAGAAATTCCTCCTCATCTCTGTTTTAAAGGATCGTCCCTTTAGCCTGAGGTTGTGCCCTCTCTGGTTCTAGTTTCTCCTACTAATGGAAACATCCTCTCCACGTCCACTCTATCCAGGGCCTCGCAGTATCATGTAAGTTTCAATAAGATCCCCCCCTCATCCTTCTAAACTCCAACGAGTACAGACCCAGAGTCCTCAACCCGTTCCTCATCCGACAAGCTCTTCATTCCAGGGATCATCCTTGTGAACCTCCTCTGGACCCTTTCCAAGGCTGGCACATCCTTCCTTAGATACGGGTCCCCAAAACTGCTCCCAATACTCCAAATGGGGTCTGAGCAGAGCCTTATACAGCCTCAGAAGTACATCCCTGCTCTTGTATTCTAACCCTCTTGACTTGAATGCTAACCTTGCTCATGCTTTCCTAGCTGCCGAATGAACTTGTACCTGACTTGCCCTCCAGAGCAGTGTGGTTGGGAATTCCACAGGTTCACCACCACTGTGAGAGAAGGAGCTTCTCATTACTGTCTGAAATACTGATACTTATTGCCTCAGGACGGCTGGGTGGCACAGTGGTTAGCACCGCTGCCTCACGGTGCCAGGGAGCCAGGCTCATTCAAACCCAGATGAAGTTCGAGTCAGACACTGAGCTGACTAAGAAATGAGCGGGTTAAGAGTTTTTATTCTACGCAGTGCGTGGCTTCCAGCCGGCTCCTCTACCTGTTCTCTGCTCCTGTTGATTCTCTCCGTTAGAAGATCCACGTTACTGTTCTCCTCCTCCAGTTCCAGCTCCAGGTGCTTGATCTTATCCTGTTGGGTAAAGAGGAGAGTTTATCACCGCGGTTCCTGCCCTGTATTGTCCTGCCCACGTAGTGAGGGAGCAGAGGGTAGACCAGGCGAACATCGCGCAAGGCAAAACCGAAATATTTCCCCTGTCCATCTCCTCAGCACAGTAAGAAGTCTCACAACACCAGGTTAAAGTCCAACAGGTTTATTTAGTAGCAAATGCCACTAGCTTTCGAGGTTCTGCCCCTTCGTCAGGTGAGTGGGGAGTTCTGATCACAAACAGGGCATATAAAGACACACACAGAGTACTGTAAACTGCATTCAGAAATCCCCACTCACCTAACGGAGGGACAGAGCCCTGAAAGCTAATGGCGTTTGCGACCAAATAAACCTGTTGGACTGTAACCTGGTGTTGTGAGATTTTCTAACTGTCCAACGCCAGCATGTCCCCAACGCCCTGCCACCCCCAACTTTCCCCGAGGCCCAGGTTGTACCCCAAGGCAAGTGACCACGAGAGGGTAAGAGAGGGGAGATGGTGGAGGTGTCATTGGGTGAGTAACCAAGAGGCAAACGTTCTGCGGGGCACCAGGGATGGGGGGGGGGGGGGGGGAGCGAAGGGGACGGTCGGGTGGGAGAGGAGGGGGCAACGGGGCGGGAAAGGAGGAGGGGTCGGGTGAGAGAGGAGGTGGGGCGGGGTGAAGGAGTTAATTTGTTTGAAACCCCAGTCTCCCGGCACTGACCTCCAGCACTTTGGCCATGCGGGATTTGTCATCCTGCAGTCGTTTCTTGGAGTCCATCTCCTTCTCCAGCTGCTGTACTCGCTGCTGCAGGAGGTTCGTGTCCAGCACAGCATTCTCCTTCTCCACCTGGCTCTGCTGTAGCTCGTGTTTCAGACGGCCAATCTGAAACGGGAACACACAGGTCAGCTTTCAGAAACAGACAAGAGTTCGTCCTTTCAGGGCAGGTGCTGGGCTTGTCCCTCATAGGGCATTAACCTGGGTAGCACAGTGGGTTAGTGCTGCTGCCTCACAGCACCAGGGACCCGGGTTCGATTCCCGGCTTGGGTCACTGTCTGTGTGGAGTCTGCACATTCTCCCCATGCCTGCGTGGGTTTCTTCCGGGTGCTCCGGTTTCCTCCCACAGTCCAAAGGGCATGCTGATTAGGGTGTATTGGCCATGCTAAATTCTCCCTCAGTGTAACCTGAACAGGAGAGTGGTGATTAGGTAAGCTGCTTGTGACACTAATAAATAAACTTTACATTTATTTTTCACCACAGCCAGTGGCATTCTGTTACCATCTAGTGGCAACAACTGAATACTGCAGCATATGTGTGTGTGTGTGTGTGTGTGTGTATATGTGTGTGTGTGTGTGAGAGAGAGACAGAGAGAGAGAGAGAGAGAGTGCGTGCGCGTGTGTGAGAGTGTGCGTGCGTGTGTGTGTATATGAGAGAGAGAGAGAAAGAGTGTGTGTGTGTATATAAAAGAGAGAGACTGAGTGTGTATATAAAAGAGAGTGAGTGTGAGTGAGTGAGTGTATATGAGAGAGAGAGAGAGTGAGTGTGAGTGTGTGTGTGTGTGAGAGAGAGTGTGAGTGTGGGTGGATGCGTGCATGACAAGGAGGCCCACACACAGCGGAGACAGGCAGATCACAGATGTGATTCATCCTGAATTGGGATGGTGCAATAGGATTCGGGGAAGTGAGAGATTCCGGACATGGAGGAGGAACAGCCCCTGATGACCAGTCAAGGGGCTGGCCTGAAGCTGTCCCTGAGAGTGTGAGTTAGACTGAAGTTCACCACAATGCTCCCCAAGAGTTTTCATCATTATATTTTTGCAAGCAGCAGCCTGTGAATTCATGTACCAGGATGCCCAGATCCCTCTGTATCCCAGAGTTCTGCAATCTCTCTCCCAGGGCGGCACAGTGGGTTAGCACTGCTGCCTCACAGCGCCAGGGACCCAGGTTCGATTCCCGGCCTCAGGTAGCAGAGTCTGCAAGTTCTCCCCCCATCCCCTGTCTGCGTGGGTTCCCTCCTGGTGCTCTGGTTTCCTCCCACAGTCCAAAGATGTGTAGGTTAGGGTGGATTGGCCATGCTAAATTGCCCCTTAGTGTCCAAAGACGTGCTGGTTAGGATGCATTGGCCACGTGAAATTCTACCTCAGTGTAACCCGAACAGGCGCCGGAGTGTGGCGGCTAGGGGATTTTCACACTAACTTCATTGCAGTGTTAACGTAAGCCGATTTGTGACACTAATAAACTAACTTTAGGTTTAGTGTATGAAGCAAAATTCAGAGAGTGTCCCAGGGAGGGTTAAGATAAACCTCGTACCTCATCCTGTAGCCTCTTGACAGTCATATTGGCCTTGTCCAGTTCCAGGGCCCTCTCCTTCCCTTGCCTCTGGTGCTCCAGCAATTCGCGCCGCGACTTATCCCGGTAGTCATCCAGCTGGGACTGCAGCTCCACCACGGAGCTCCCGGACTGTTCCGTGACCTCGTCCACCTGAGCCAGGGAGAAACACAAAGAGCCAGAGTTCAAACCACTGCGGCCTTCGCTGCTCGGCAAAGTAACGGGGGTGGGGTTGTGGCCCAGTAAAAGGGGGAGGTGGGGGGTCGATGGCCCAGTAATGGGGGTGGTGGCCCAGTCGTATTATTGCTAGATTATTAATCCAGAAACTCAGCTAATGTTCTGGGGGGACCTGGGTTCGAATCCTGCCGCAGCAAACAGAATTGAAAGCTAGTCTTAGTAATGTTGATTTGATTTATTATTGTCACGTGTATTGGGGCACAGTGAAAAGTATTGTTTCTTGCGTGCTACACAGACAAAGCATACCGTTCATAGAGTACATAGGGGACAAGGAAAGGAGAGGGTGCAGAATGTAGTCACAACTATCGTATATTGTTAAAAAGACATCTGGTTCACTAATGTTATCTTTAGGGAAGGAAATCAGCTGTCCTTACCTGGTCTGGCCTACATCTCTCTCACACACACACACACACACACACACACACAGCAATGAAAAAAAAATGGAATTAAGAATCTACTGGTCTGGAATTAAAACTCCACTGATGACCGTGAAACCATTGTCACAAAAACCCATCTGGTTTACCAGTGGCCTTTCAGGGAGGAAATCAGCCATCCTTAAGGGGTCTGGCCTACATTGGAGTGGCACTGTTGCCTCACAGCGTCAGGGACTCGGGTTCAATTCCCGGCTCGGGTCACTGTCTATGTGAAGTTTGTACATTCTCCCCGTGTCTGCATGGGTTTCCTCCGGGTGGTCCAAGATGTGCAGGTTAGGTGGATTGGCCATGCAAAATTGCCCCTTAGTGTCCAAAGATGTGTAGATTAGGTTGGGTGAGATGCTCTTTCGGAGAGTTGGTCCTGGCTTGATGGGCCGAATGGCCTCCTCCTGCACTGTAGGGATTCTATGATTCACTCTGTACATCAGGCCCTCAGTGTTGACTGCAAAGGGCCGCGGAAGCCATCCTGCCTTTGCTAACAATGTATCGGAAAGTACTCCCCCGCCCCCCGCCCCGACCCTTTCTTTAGGGCGATGAGGCTGGTGTGGCTGGCCAGTAATTACTCAGCAGAGGAACAGTAAAGGATGGACTGCTGCTTGTTCGAATGTAACCGGTGACAACTTTGTATTGGCTGTAAACGTGACCAATGGTAACAAGCTGTAAGGGTCAGCTGACCCCCAGTAAACCAATCACAAAATGATGCGATGGTCAGCTGACTCAGTATAAATAAGAACCTGTTTGGAATTGTGGAGAGTTTGGAGTGGCCCCGGGCGAGGCCCCAAGTTTGGAGTAACAAAGTTTCTTTATTAAACCCTTTCTTTGATTTATAAGTTTTGTTATATTTTTATTGTCGCTGTTTGAAGGGTTCTTTCTGAGAGAAACACTGGTGATAGGGGAGCAATGGTGCTGCTGGGTTTGAGTAGGGAAGAAATGGGCTGTGTACACTCACTCACCCGCCCGCTGTCTCACCTCTTTCTGCAGCTTTTCGATGGTCTTGTCCAGTAACCACTTCTGCTCCTCCAGCTCGCTCTTGGCCTTCTTCAGCTGGTCCTTCTGCTTTGCCTCGTCTTGGTAACGCTCGTGCAGCTCCTGGTAGTCCTGGGTCAGCCGGTTCATGCTCCGCTGTGTGACGGGCAGGGGGGTGGGGTGTGAGGGGTGAAGACAGGGAGGGTTACACATGGCAGATGTCACTGTGCGCGTTTTAATGCCGGGATTTCTAAATACCGATGCGGTATTGGTCACTGTCTGTGCGGAGTCTGCACATTCTCCCCGTGTCTGCTTGGGTTTCCTCCCACACTCCGAAAGACGTGTAGGTTAGAGGGATTAGCCATGCTAAATTGTCCCTTTGTGTCCAAAGATGTGTAGGTTAGGTGGGGTAAATGCGTGGGGTGGGGGGAGGGGGCTGGGTAAGATGCTCTGTCGGAGCATCAGTGCAGACTTGATGGACCCTGTTCTGCGCCGTTCAATGGTCCGCTGGACCTGCACCTCATGTGCCATAACCTGCAGGGCTTTGGGCCAAATGCTGGGGTGTGGGATTAGGCCGACTGGGTGTGTTGGGGAGGTGGGGTGGGCTTGTTTATCAGCGGGCGCTGACATGGAGGGCCAAGTGGCCTCTTTCTGTGCCGTAGACGTTCTCGGATCGCATCAAGTGGGTCAGGAAACAGGTCAGAGGATCACAAAGGCCAGAGGTGTAAGTAACGGACAGACGGCTGCCTCAGTGGGAGGGACAGCAAGAGACAGATACGGAAAACCAGAACAAGAGGCCGAATGACTCTATCAGCAGCGCGCTGGGGCTAAACAACCTGCAGGCATTAAACTTCACCGCACTGAACCTGCAGGAGGAAAGGTCGCGAGGAAAACCTGAGGGGAAGTGTCGGGATGCACGATAGAGAACGCCGCAGTGCGCCGTACCTGCGTCTCTTCCAGGCGGTTCTCTAATGCTCTTTTGGCCATGGCTATCTCCTGCTCCTGGTCCGTGGCTTCTCCAAGAGACAGCTCCATTTGTTTCCGCTCTGTCTAAAACAGGTTTGAGAGAGTCACCATGCATTTCATCTGCTGAACACTGGAACGGGAGAAGGCCACTCAGCCCCACTTCCCTCCCCTACAACTACATCATATAGCCAATTGGGATCTCAACTCCATCAACCCAAAAACTCTGTCCAAAGATGTGTGGGTTAGGTGGATTGACCATGCTAAATTGCCCCTTAGTGGCCAAAGATGTGCAGGTTAGGGGGATTGGCCATGCTAAATTGTCCCTTAGTGGCCAAAGATGTGCAGGTTAGGGGGATTGGCCATGGTAAATTGTCCCTTAGTGGCCAAAGATGTGCAGGTTAGGGGGATTGGCCATGCTAAATTGCCCCTTAGTGGCCAAAGATGTGCAGGTTAGGGGGATTGGCCATGCTAAATTGTCCCTTAGTGGCCAAAGATGTGCAGGTTAGGGGGATTGGCCATGCTAAATTGCCCCTTAGTGGCCAAAGATGTGCAGGTTAGGGGGATTGGCCATGCTAAATTGTCCCTTAGTGGCCAAAGATGTGCAGGTTAGGGGGATTGGCCGTGCTAAATTGTCCCTTAGTGGCCAAAGATGTGCAGGTTAGGTGGACTGGCCATGCTAAATTGCCCCTTAGTGTCCAAAGAGCGGGGTGGGCAAGTGTCCGCCTCATGCGTCCGTGGGCGTGGGAGATCTGATTACCTCCAAGCGGGCCAGCTTGTCCTTCAGCCGTGACTCAGAGCCTTTCAGTTCCTCAATAAAGTCTTTGCACTCCCCCATCTGGAAGTCCATCTGGGAGACCCTCCTCTTCAAGTCCTCGTTGTCCTGCCTCAGCTGCTTGATGGAGGAGTCGGCCGCTCTCTTCGCCTGCTCCGTCGCTCCCTTCTCATTCTCCAGGGCCAGTTTATCCTGGAGGTACAACGGGAGGGGGGAAATAAAATTCATCATAATGCTGAGTGTCACGAAAGCTACATCGATAGCGGGTTAGATGGGTCTGCCTGGCTCCATCGTGGGTCTCAGTGCAACCCCTCGGCTGTGTCACAGCTCAGGGTGTGGAGATGCCGGCATTGGACTGGGGTAAACACAGTAAGAAGTCTCACAACACCAGGTTGAAGTCCAACAGGTTTATTTGACAGTAAACCCACTAGCTTTCGGGGTTTGCCCCTTCGTCAGGTGAGACCTAACAATGGGCAAACCCTGAAAGCGAGTGGTTTTACTATCAAATAAACTTGTTGCACTTTAACTTAGTGTTGTGAGACTTCTTACAGCTCGGGACATCTGAGCCCCAGTCGACCTGCTATTCATTCTCTTACATACTGGGATCACCTCTCCTCTCTCTCCTTTCCAAAAGTGGCAGCAAATCAGCAGCACCGTAATATCGAGACGGGGATGAGACAGGGTGGGCAAGAGAGGGAGGGAGAGGGACGGGTCGGGGGAGGGGCGCGTGGCCTCAGGGAGAGAGGGGAGTGGGCTCCAGAGAGAGAAGGGAGGAGGTGGGTCCCAAAGAGAGAGAGCGGGGGGGGGGGCGGTGTGTGTGTGTGTGGACTGGACCCAGGGAGATGGGGGCTCGAATCCCATCCCAGGCAGCTGGTGGGGATTTAAATCCCATTAATAAAACCTGGGATTGAGAGTGAGTCTCGGTAATGGCAGCCGTGACAACGATCATCGATTGTCACAAGAAAAACCCCCATCTAGTTCCCCCTTTAGGGAGGGAAGAACACAGAACAAAAACAGCTCGGGAAACGGGCCCTTCGGCCCAACGAGCCCGCGCCGCCATTTTAACATTACCAGTCCCCCCTCCGCCCTACATGTGACCGCAGAGCGAGGCGCACAGCAATGTGGTCGACTTTTAACTGCTCCCCCCCCCCCCCCCCCCCCCCGCCCCAACCCCCTCTCTGAAACGGTCTGAGGGAGCCACTCAGTTTCACCAGATGGCGACACAAGTTCAATGAAGCAACACCCCCCCCCACCACCCCTCCCACCTCCCCACCCCCAGCTGAACTCTCACCTTTGACACGAGTTCACAGCTCCTCTTCAGGGCTTCCATTTCCTTCTGGTAACTCTGCTTAAGTTTCTCCAGGGCTTTGCTGTGCTCGGCTGCCTCGTCGCTCAGTTTCGCCCGCAGCCCGCTCAACTCCTGCTCTTTGTGCTGCACGAGGGCCTCCTGCTGCTCACCGCTGCCGGCCATCTCCTGTAACTCCTGCTTGGTGCTGGCCAGCTCCTGAAACACAAGAGAGCAGCCGGTCAACGTATCGCTCAGTGGCAACACTGCAAGGTCCCCCTGGGGCACCGATCGAACGCAGCTCTTCATCGACCAACAGGGAAACCTCAACAAACCTAAATTTAACTAAAGCAACATCAACCAACGCAGGGGCAGGGGCAGGGGCAGGGGACTCGCTCGCTCCCCCCCCCCCCCCCTCCCCGGGGGAGAGAAGGCGGGACTCGCTCCCCCCGCTCCCGGGGAGGGGGGAGAGAAGGCGGGATAAGTTGGGACTTGCTCCCACAGGAATCGGAGCACCTGGAGGAAACCCACGCAGACATTGGGGGGGACAGTGATCCGAGGCCAGGGGT
Organism: Carcharhinus amblyrhynchos; assembly: GCF_965287045.1. Taxonomy (NCBI): domain Eukaryota; kingdom Metazoa; phylum Chordata; class Chondrichthyes; order Carcharhiniformes; family Carcharhinidae; genus Carcharhinus; species Carcharhinus amblyrhynchos. Next base: position 77,256 of record NW_027650274.1, on the reverse strand, counting down.
GGGGTTAATGAGATTCCAGAAGGGAAGAAGGGGGAAAATTTACAGTGTTAGCATACAACCACAAAGAACACACTCTTTTCAAACACACACGTTCTACTCAGGTAAATATTTGTTGAATTAACATACAAAGTGTCAGTCACAATGTTCTCTCTGATTGTTTACCTTGCTGATAAACAAGGAAGGCTTCATGCACCCATGCCCCATAATTCTGGAGTCCCTTGTCGATCAAATATCCATCTCATTCTCCTCTGAATTGATTCAGTGATCCGCAATCTGCACTGCTCACAGTGGACTGGATTCCACACAATAATGACCCTCAACAGAGGAGGTTTCCATCTTCCCTCTCTACTCTGTGCTGGTGTTTCTGCTTCACACGAGCCTCCACCCATCCCCTCTTCATCTCACACCCTAAACCACACCATTCTAATCCTTCCTCCTTCACGTTAATCCAGCAGCCCTTCAATACATCCAACATTCTCCCCGCCATCGGAGCGAGTCCCACCTTCTCCCCCCCATGGGAGCGAGTCCCACCTTCTCCCCCCCATGGGAGCGAGTCCCACCTTCTCTCCCCCATGGGAGCGAGTCCCACATTCTCCCCCCCATGGGAGCGAGTCCCACATTCTCTCCCCCATGGGAGCGAGTCCCACCTTCTCCCCCCCATGGGAGCGAGTCCCACATTCTCCCCCCCATGGGAGCGAGTCCCACATTCTCTCCCCCATGGGAGCGAGTCCCACCTTCTCCCCCCCATGGGAGCGAGTCCCACATTCTCTCCCCCATGGGAGCGAGTCCCACATTCTCCCCCCATGGGAGCGAGTCCCACATTCTCTCCCCCATGGGAGCGAGTCCCACCTTCTCCCCCCCATGGGAGCGAGTCCCACATTCTCTCCCCCATGGGAGCGAGTCCCACATTCTCCCCCCCCCATGGGAGCGAGTCCCACATTCTCCCCCCCATGGGAGCGAGTCCCACATTCTCCCCCCCATGGGAGCGAGTCCCACATTCTCCCCCCCATGGGAGCGAGTCCCACATTCTCCCCCCCCATGGGAGCGAGTCCCACATTCTCCCCCCCATGGGAGCGAGTCCCACATTCTCCCCCACTCCCCCCCATGGGAGCGAGTCCCACATTCTCCCCCCCATGGGAGCGAGTCCCACATTCTCCCCCACTCCCCCCCATGGGAGCGAGTCCCACATTCTCCCCCACTCCCCCCCATGGGAGCGAGTCCCACATTCTCTCCCCCCATGGGAGCGAGTCCCACATTCTCCCCCCCATGGGAGCGAGTCCCACATTCTTCCCCACTCCCCCCACTGTGGGAGTGAGTCCCACATTCTCCCCCACTCCCCCCACCGTGGGAGCGAGTCCCACATTCTCCCCCACTCCCCCCCATGGGAGCGAGTCCCACATTCTCCCCACCACTCCCCCACCATGGGAGCGAGTCCCACATTCTCCCCCCCACCATGGGAGCGAGTCCCACATTCTCCCCCCCACCATGGGAGCGAGTCCCACATTCTTCCCCACTCCCCCCACTGTGGGAGTGAGTCCCACATTCTCCCCCACTCCCCCCACCGTGGGAGCGAGTCCCACATTCTCCCCCCCACCATGGGAGCGAGTCCCACATTCTCCCCCACTCCCCCCACCGTGGGAGCGAGTCCCACATTCTCCCCCCCACCATGGGAGCGAGTCCCACATTCTCCCCCACTCCCCCCATGGGAGCGAGTCCCACATTCTCCCCCACTCCCCCCATGGGAGAGAGTCCCATATTCTCCCCCCACTCTCCTGAAATCCCCATTGGATTTATTAGTGACTGTCACACATCGATGACCAACTTTAAAGTACGTTACAATTTATCAATGGCAAGTTGCTCTTAAATGAAAGGTCCCCCTCGAGTTCTGAAATGTTGCCCCCGCCCGCCACCCCCACAGCTCTTAACATCCACCCCATCAAGCCCACTTCCCCTCCCCCAACTTAGGATGGTCAATGTATGAGTAAGACCACCTGTGCTCTAAACTCCAATGAGTATAGGCACAATCTTTCGTCATAAGATGACGACGCGACAGAGAACAGGAACGAGACAGAGAATCTGCTGAACCGGTGCGGCGACAATAATCTCTCCCTCAATCTTAACAAAATGAAGGAGATTATCATCGACTTCAGGAAGCATAAAGGAGAACATGCCCCTGTCTACATCAACGAAGACGAAATTGAAAGGGTTAAAGGTTTAATTTTTTTAGGTGTCCAGATCACCAACAACCTGTCCTGGTCCCCCCCATGCCGACACTATAGTTAAGAAAGCCCCACCAACGCCTCTACTTTCTCAGAAGACTAAGAAAATTTGGCATGTCCGCTACGACTCTCACCAACTTTTACAGATGCCCCATAGAAAGCATTCTTTCTGGGTGTATCACAGCTTGGTCTGGGCTCCTGCTCTGCCCAAGACCGCAAGGAACTACAAAAGGATTGTGAACGTAGCCCAATCCATCACGCAAACCAGTTTCCCATCCATTGACTCCCTCTATACTTCCCGCTGCCTTGGGGAAAAGCAGCCAGCATAACCAAGGACCCCCCCTACACGCCCCGGACATTCTCTCTTCCACCTTCTTCCGTCGGGAAAAAGATACAAAAGTCTGAGGTCCCGTACCGACCGACTCAAGAACAGCTTCTTCCCTGCTGCTGTCAGACTTTTGAATGGACCTACCTCGCATTAAGTTGATCTTTCTCTACACCCTAGCTGTGACTATAACACTACATTCTACACCCTCTCCTTTCCTTCTCTATGAACGGTACACGTTGTCTGCGCACTGCACAAGAAACAATACTTTTCATTGTATCCCAATACAGGTGACAATAATAAATCAAATCTATGTACCCTATGAACGGTATGCTTTGTCTGTACAGCGCACAAGAAACAATACTTTTTGCTGCATCCCAATACATGTGACAATAATAAACCAGATTAAATCTCTCCAACCCAAGAATAAGCCCACATTTCTCATTTTGGGGTATCCAACCGCAGTGAGGCTATAAATCGTGGGCACGGGGAACTGAAGGAAGGCACCTCATAGGGCAGTATGGTAGCACAGTGGGTTAGCACTGCTGCCTCACGATGCCAGGGACCTGGGGTTCGATTCCTGGCTTGGGTGACCGTCTGTGCGGAGTCTGCACATTCTCCCCGTGTCTGCGTGGGCTTCCTCCGGGTGCTCCGGTATTCTCCCACAGTCCGAAAGACGTGCTGGTTAGGGTGGATTGGCCGTGCTAAATTGCCCCTGGTTCGGGGGGATTAGCAGGGTAAATATGTGGGGTTAAGGGAAAAGGGCCTGGATGGGATTGTGGTCAGTGCAGACTCGATGGGCTGAATGGCCTCCTTCTGCACTGTAGGGATTCTGTGGAATAGCCCGTTCGTGCTGGGTTTGTAACCGGGGAATAATCCGAAACACCTGAGGCAGTGAAACAATCCCCGTGAGGAAAGCTAACAGGGAGTCCACAGCTCACGTACCCTTTTCAGTGCCTGGATCTCTGCACTGTCCACTGAGGTGCGTTTCACATGGTCCACCTCATCCTGCATCACCGAGTAACGATCACGCAAATCCTTCAGCTCCTCGTCAAACTCCTCCTTCTCCTGCTTAATCTGCAGCAGTCTGAGATTGGTGGGAGGGGGTGGGTGGGAGTGAAAAAGTAAACAGATAAAGGGATGGCTTTGTGTCTCAGCTTTATGAATTAGATTCCACACTGTCCCCGATCTACCCCACAATCCCAACACAAACTGACCACCCCCCACGCAGCCCAAAGCCCCCCAAAATCCCATGTACCCCAACCCCTCCCTTGCAATCCCGCACACTCCACCGCCCCCCCCACCCCGTAGTTCAACATCCACCTGAGTGGGAGGCCTGCCTTGAGTTTACACACCTGACCCCAGATAGGGCGGGTGTCAGTGAGTCACACCCTCGCCTCTGAGGTACAACAGCGCAGGTTTGGGTCCACCACTCCAGAGAACTGAGCGAACAGACCTGGCTGACACTGTCTGACTGTCCGAGTCTGGGCACTGAGGAGTCCAAGGCCGAGGGAGCGACGCACTGTGGGAGGGTCGGTGCCGAGGGAGCGCCGCACTGTGGGAGGGTCGGTGCCGAGGGAGCGACGCACTGTGGGAGGGTCGGTGCCGAGGGAGTGCCCGCACTGTGGGAGGGTCGGTGCCGAGGGAGCGCCGCACTGTGGGAGGGTCGGTGCCGAGGGAGCGCCGCACTGTGGGAGGGTCGGGGCCGAGGGAGCGACGCACTGTGGGAGGGTCGGCGCCGAGGGAGCGACGCACTGTGGGAGGGTCGGCGCCGAGGGAGCGCCGCACTGTGGGAGGGTCGGGGCCGAGGGAGCGACGCACTGTGGGAGGGTCGGGGCCGAGGGAGCGACGCACTGTGGGAGGGTCGGGGCCGAGGGAGGAGTGTGTGGGGGGTGCAGTTCTCCCTGGCATCCAATATTTATTCCTCAAAAATCATTAATAAAATAAAAATAAACCAGATGCCCGGAAGACAGAAACAGCAGTAGGCCATTCAGCCTTTCAAACCATCCAACAAGATCAGGACTGATCAGTTATGCTCTCCACTCCGGTGTCTGTCCCTCCCACGGTGGGGGCCAATGGCCTGGAGGTGGATGATCAGCCATGATCTGTTTGAAGAGCCAGGCAGGGTCAATGGGTCGAGTGGCCTCCTGCTGTTCCCAGCTGGCTAAACAGCATGGTTTAAAGATGAACAGGAACCAAATCAGATTTGTAACCCCCTGCCCCGAGCCGGTAAGGGGAAAGTGCACTGACTCCCGCTTGGTGTTGCGGAGCTCCTCGCGGTTCTTCTGAAACAGCTCTTTCCAGTGGACGCTCTCCTCCGTGCTCTCCTCCAGCTGTCTCTGCAGGCTCCGCACAGTCGAGTTGATCTTCTGTCTCTCGGACTCCACGTTCTGCTGCGTCTGGGTTTACCAAGAAAAGCCAGAGAAAATGATTAACCTCTCCCCGTAAAATCTCAGCATGAACTTACTTCAGTCCCCTACCGTTTGGCTTTATCAAAACGTACCAATGGGCTTGCGAGCGAGGGTCGGAGGTTGAGAGAGGGAATTCCAATTCTTAGGAAGCTTGAGAGGCCGGAATTGAAGGAGCGCAGAGATCTCAGAGGGCTGTTGGGCTGGACTCGCCCCCACAGGGAGCGGGGAGAACGTGGGACTCGCCCCCACAGGGAGCGGGGAGAACGTGGGACTCGCCCCCACAGGGAGCGGGGAGAACGTGGGACTCGCCCCCACAGGGAGCCGGGGAGAATGTGGGACTCGCCCCCACAGGGAGCGGGGAGAACGTGGGACTCGCCCCCACAGGGAGCGGGGAGAACGTGGGACTCGCTCCCACAGGGAGCGGGGAGACTGTGGGACTCGCTCCCACAGGGAGCGGGGAGAATGTGGGACTCGCCCCCACAGGGAGCGGGGAGAACGTGGGACTCGCCCCCACAGGGAGCGGGGAGACTGTGGGACTCGCTCCCACAGGGAGCGGGGAGAACGTGGGACTCGCCCCCACAGGGAGCCGGGGAGACTGTGGGACTCGCTCCCACAGGGAGCGGGGAGAACGTGGGACTCGCCCCCACAGGGAGCGGGGAGAACGTGGGACTCGCCCCCACAGGGAGCGGGGAGACTGTGGGACTCGCCCCCACAGGGAGCGGGGAGACTGTGGGACTCGCTCCCACAGGGAGCGGGGAGAACGTGGGACTCGCCCCCACAGGGAGCGGGGAGACTGTGGGACTCGCTCCCACAGGGAGCGGGGAGAACGTGGGACTCGCCCCCACAGGGAGCGGGGAGACTGTGGGACTCGCTCCCACAGGGAGCGGGGAGAACGTGGGACTCGCCCCCACAGGGAGCCGGGGAGAATGTGGGACTCGCTCCCACAGGGAGCGGGGAGAACGTGGGACTCGCTCCCACAGGGAGCGGGGAGAACGTGGGACTCGCTCCCACAGGGAGCGGGGAGAACGTGGGACTCGCCCCCACAGGGAGCGGGGAGAACGTGGGACTCGCCCCCACAGGGAGCGGGGAGAACGTGGACTCGCCCCCACAGGGAGCGGGGAGAATGTGGGACTCGCCCCCACAGGGAGTGGGGAGAATGTGGGACTCGCCCCCACAGGGAGCGGGGAGAACGTGGGACTCGCCCCCACAGGGAGCGGGGAGAATGTGGGACTCGCCCCCACAGGGAGCGGGGAGAACGTGGGACTCGCCCCCACAGGGAGCGGGGAGAATGTGGGACTCGCCCCCACAGGGAGCGGGGAGAATGTGGGACTCGCCCCCACAGGGAGCGGGGAGAACGTGGGACTCGCTCCCACAGGGAGCGGGGAGAACGTGGGACTCGCTCCCACAGGGAGCGGGGAGAACGTGGGACTCGCCCCCACAGGGAGCGGGGAGAATGTGGGACTCGCCCCCACAGGGAGCGGGGAGAATGTGGGACTCGCCCCCACAGGGAGCGGGGAGAATGTGGGACTCGCTCCCACAGGGAGCGGGGAGACTGTGGGACTCGCCCCCACAGGGAGCGGGGAGAATGTGGGACTCGCCCCCACAGGGAGCGGGGAGAATGTGGGACTCGCCCCCACAGGGAGCGGGGAGAATGTGGGACTCGCCCCCACAGGGAGCGGGGAGAATGTGGGACTCGCCCCCACAGGGAGCGGGGAGACTGTGGGACTCGCTCCCACAGGGGGAGTGGGGGGAGAATGTGGGACTCGCCCCCACAGGGAGCGGGGAGACTGTGGGACTTGCTCCCATGGGGGGAGTGGGGAGAGAATGTAGGAGTCACTCCCTCGGGGGGAGTGGGGGAGAATGTGGGACTCGCTCCCATGGGGGGGAGTGAGGGAGAATGTGGGACTCGCTCCCATGGGGAGAGTGGAGAGAATGACCACACCCTCCACCACCCATTCAGCCCCCACTCCGGCTGGCTGTGAGGCATAGTAGGAGGTGCGTTTCTCTCAATCAGAGGCACTTAGAGCGGGCAATCACAGGCCTGGAATACAGCTGGTGTAAGTCGGGAGCTGCCACGTAGCGGCTCTGACTAACGGGGACATCCGTTAATCTTGGCACAGGAGCCATTACCCCAGTTGCTGCCATGTTGTAGAGTGGTGTAGGCCGCTCTGTAATGTGTTAGGACTCCAGGGCAGCTTCTGTTTGAGTGCCCAGCCAACGCTGTGTTTGAGTTTGAACTGCACTGACTGCTGTATTCACTGGAGCAGAAGAGAGTCCCTCAATGGACTCGTTTGTTCGTTGAAGGAAAAGAAAAGGAACCATTTGGTTTACCGCCCTCTCTCTTCGCCCGTCTGACTGTCCAAACTATCTTTTGTTAAGGACGAGAGACGAACAAAGCTGTCGTCTGTCACAGCCTTTGTTTCTGGATGCGCAGAGCGTCCCTTACCGCAGTCTGGCGGAGGGAGGGGCAGTCGCGTTCTCAGGGCCGATCACAGTCCAGCTCACGGGTGACCGGCTTGTCGGAAGGAGTTTGTAACACGGTGGTCGGGAGTTGCGGTCGACCGCTGCTCCGCCACCCCCGCGACTCCAGCCCCGCTCTCGCCGTCTGGAAGCGGTTTGCAAATCAGCCACTCATCTTAGTGTCAACTGCGAATTTTGACACACTACATTTGGTCCCCAACTCCAAATCATCTTTGTAAATGGTAAAAAATTGTGGTCCCAACACCGATCCCTGAGGCACACCACTAGTCACGGTTCGCCAACAGGAAAAACACCCATTTACCCCTACTCTTTGCTTTCTGTTAGTTAACCAATCCTCTATCCTTGCTAATACATTACCCGTAACACCGTGCACCTTTAACTTATGTAACAGTCTTTGGTGCGGCACCTTGTCAAATGCCTCTGGAAATCCAGATACACCACATCCACAAGTTCCCCACTGTCCACTGCACATGTAGTGTTCTCAAAGAACTCCACCAAATCAGTCAAACATGACTTGCCCTTCATGAACCCATGCTGCACCTTACCAGTGGGGCAATTTATATCCAGATATATCGCTATTTCTTCACTGATGATAGATTCAAGCATTTTCCCTACTACAGGGATGAAACTGGAGCACTCGGAGGAAACCGACACAGACACGGGGACAATGTGCAGCCTCCGCACAGACAGCGACCCGAGCCAGGAATCCAACCTGGGTTCCTGGCGCTGAGAGGCAGCAATGCTAACCCACTGTGCCCTGGCCTGTGACCTCTTGTTCCAGGTTCCCCATAAACAGGGCAATCTACAGTAAGAGGGCCTCTTTCTGCACCCTGCTCAATCTGTCCTTGTAAAAACTATCACCTCCCCTGCCCCCTCTCCCCCGTTTCCCCACTCTCAGAGTCTCTCTGTGGGGCCACTGTCTCGCACCTATAAAATAGTAGGAGTGAGACACTGAAGGACAGTTTTGAGCACTAACCTGAGACACCTCATCGAAGTTCTTCCTCAGCTGCTCCATGTCCTTCTGGTACTGGGCTGTCAGGTCTTCCATGGCCTTGTCATGGCTGGACACCTCCTCCTTCAGCACCCCCTTCAGGGCGGTCAGCTCCCGCTCTCTCTGCCTCAGGGTGTCCTCCACTGTCTGCTTTGCGGTGGCCACCATGTCCAGCTCTTCCTTCGTCCTGGCCAGCTCCTGCTTCAAGAAGAAACCACCAACATAGGATCTTGTGGCAGAGAAGGCACCCATTCGGCACCATACGGCCCTGCCAGCCCTTTGAAGGAGCTCACTGGTTAGCCCCAAGTGTGGGACGGCGATAGCAGAGGGGAGAGACATTAAGCTTGTTGTGCTCTCGGCAACAGTGAGTCTCACTTCCCCACAGCTCTGAGAGTTAATACATTATCCACAATCAAATCTGCCCCTGCCATATCCTCTGAGGCAAATTAATACTAAACTGACCAAAGATGTGAGGGTTAGATGAATTGGCCATGCTAAATTGCCCCTTAGTGTCCAAAGATGTGCTGGTTAGGGAGACTGGCCATGCTAAATTGTCCCTCAGTGTCCAAAGATGTGTGGGTTGGGTGGATTGGCTACATCTTTGGATGCTAAGGGTCAATTTAGCAAGGCCAATCCACCTAACCTGCACATCTTTGGACACTAAGGGGCAATTTAGCATGGCCAATCCATCTACAGACAGAAAAAAATTTGACCTGCTCTTGGGAAAGCACAGGTGACAGAAGTGTTGGTGAGGGATCACGTTGGGACCAGTGACCATAATTCTATTGGTTTTAAGATAGCTATGAAAAATGATAGGTCTGGCCCAAAGGTTAAAAATTCTAAATTGGGGCAAGGCCAATTTTGATGGTATTAGGCAGGAACTTTCAAAGCTGACTGGCAGGCAAAGGTTCATCTGGGCAACTGGCACTAGCTTAGGGGTTAAAATGAATGGGCAGCATGGACGAGTTGGGCAGAAGGGCCTGTTTCCATGCTGTAAACCTCTATGACTCGAAGTGGGGGGCTTTCAAAAGTGTGTTAACCAGGGTTCAAGGGTAAGCACATTCATTTTAGAGTCAAGGGCAAGGTTATATAAGTAGGAAACCCTGAATGACTCAGGGTATTGAGGTCCTGGTCAAAAAGAAGGAAGGGGCACATAAAATAGAACGTAGAAAACTACAGCACAAACAGGCCCTTCGGTCCACAAGTTGCGCTGATCGTGCATAGGCAGCTGGGATCAAGTGGATCCCTTGAAGAGTATAGAGGTTGTTGGAGTACAGTTAGGAGAGAAATCAAGAGGACAAAAGGGGGACATGAGATTGCTTTGGCGGATAAGGCAAAAGGAGGATCCAAAGAGCTTCTACAAATACATAAAGAGCAAAAGAGTAACTAGGGAGAGAGTAGAGTCTCTTAAGGATCAACAAGTTCTCTATATGTGGATCCACAAGAGATGGGCGAGGTCCTAAATGAACATTTCTCATCGGTGTTTACTGTTGAGAAAGGCATGGACGTTAGGGAACTTGGGGAAATAACTAGTGATGTCTTGAGGAGAGTACATATTGCAGAGAAGGTGGTGTTGGATAAACCCCTAGGACCTGATGAAGTGTATCCCAGGACTTTGTGGGAGGTTAGGGGGGAAATTGTGGATCCCCTAGCTGAGATATCTGAATCATCGATAGTCACAGGTGAAGATTGGAGGATAGCCAATGTTGTGCCTTTGTTTAAGGAGGGCTGTGGGGAATGGCGGGAGGGCAGATCGAGGGGCTGAATGTCCTCCTGCCCACAGAACAGCCACCACGTACCGCTATAACCTCTTTGTCCGCACTGCCCCCTGCGGACTTCCTGATGCTCCTCAGCTCTTTCTGCATGGCCGTCATTTCCTCCTGCAGATCTCGCATCTCTGCCTCCACTGTCTCCTTCTCCATCTTCACTTCCATCAGCCTGGGGAAGGAGGGGGAAGAGAGAGAGGGGGTGGAGGGAGAGAGAGGGGAGGAAGAAACAGAGGGACAGAGAGAGGGAGAGATAGAATGGGATAAATACGTTTACACCATGTCCCCAGTCCGATGTGGTGGTTGTCAGAACTAGAGAAGCTTTTACTGAAGGACCTCTAAAAGGAGGTGTCTGAGAGATCCCATTAGATAAAAGGGAGTAACCTAACTCGGGGCTGGTGGTGTTTCCGTGTCTCTGCTGCCCATAGAATCCTGATAGCGCAGAAGGTGGCCATTCAGTCCATCGAGTCTGCATTAACTCTCCAGAAGTGCATCTTACACTCCCTGACCTATCCTCATAATCTCACACATTTAGCATGGCCAATCCACCTAACCTGCAAACAGAATCCCTACACTGCAGAAGGAGGCCATTCAAGGCTGCACTGACCACAATCCCACCTAGGCCCTATCCCCGCAACCCCACATATTTACCCTGCTCATCCCCCAACACTAAAGAGCAATTTAGCACGGCCAATCCACTTAACCTGCACATCTTTGGGCATTAAGGGGCAATTTAGCATGGCCAATCCACCCTAACCTACACATCTTTGGGCATTAAGGGGCAATTTAGCATGGCCAATCCACCCTAACCTACACATCTTTGGGCATTAAGGGGCAATTTAGCATGGCCAATCCACCCTAACCTGCATATCTTTGGACTGTGGGAGGAAAACAGAGCACCCAGAGGAAACCCATGCAGACACAGGGAGAACATGCAGACTCCGCTCAGACAGTGACCCAAGGCCAGGAATCGAATCCAGGTCCCTGGCACTGTGAGGCAGCAGTGCTAATCACTGTGCCACTGCCCACTGGAGGTCATGGATTAGGAGCCTGTGTCGAAGATTCGGACAAAGTCACGAAATTCTTTCTTGCAAAAAAAAACGTCCTCCATGATTTGGAACGCACTGCCCGATGGGACAGTGGTGAATAAGACATGGTTTTGGATTGGAAGGCGAGGCTGGGCTGGGGGTACAACTGCACTGAGTAAAAAAAAAAATTATTAAACAGTTGCGTGCAACCAAGCGGATGGGAAATCTTTGAAGACAAATTATTAATTTTTTAAAAATGGTACAAAGAGGATTTTATTCGCCGGTCCAGCCAATCGTTTCCGGATGTACAGAATGGGATTCAGACACACAGGAGGCAAATTCGGGGATATAGTTTAATGCTGTTAATCTTATCCCAGCTTCACCATGTGACACAGAGGTCACCCAGTAACATCTGGCGTGACGATCGAGCTTTATACACTGCAGGCTCCCAGTTGTGATTCCTATGCCTACCAGGGCTGCCAGTTTTCAGACAGGACAGAGGGCACTGGGTGCAGGAATTAAACACAGAGCCTCAGACGAGGAGACAGCAAATTAGCCAGGCCTGTCTGTGTCTTGCGAAAATGAGTGCGCGCCAATGGGACTGGATGTGACTAAAACACCCTCCAGGGTTTAACTGGCTGACGGTGGTGGGGGGCTGTCCATACTTGCACGCGGGGGAAAGGTCAACCTGCTGATCTAACACAGACTCCCTGTGGAGTTAATACTCTAGTACAAGACATCTGGAGTACAAAGGCCCTCTCATCCCAGCCCCTACGGTCAGGATCCCGTAATCGATGGGCCGAATGGCCTACTTCTGCTCATGGAAGAGAATGAGAAGTGGGGTTCAGACGCACACTCACCCACACAGACCATAGGAAAAAGCAGCAGAATTAAGCCATTCAAGTCTGCTCCACTGTGGTTGATATTTTTCTCATCCCCCCATTCTCCTGTCTTTCCCCCATAACCCCTGATCCCCTTATTAATCAGGAACCTATCTATCTCTGTCTTAAAGACACCCAGTGACCCGGCCTCCTCTGCGGCAAAGAGTTCCACAGATTCCCCACTCTCTGGCTGAAGAAATTCCTCCTCATCTCTGTTTTAAAGGATCGTCCCTTTAGCCTGAGGTTGTGCCCTCTCTGGTTCTAGTTTTTCCTACTAGTGGAAACATCCTCTCCACGTCCACTCTATCCAGGGCCTCGCAGTATCCTGTAAGTTTCAATAAGATCCCCGCTCCTCATCCTCCTAAACTCCAACGAGTACAGGCCCAGAGTCCTCAACCTGTTCCTCATACGACAAGCTCTTCATTCCAGGGATCATTCTTGTGAACCTCCTCTGGAGCCTTTCCAAAGCCAGTACATCCGTCCTTAGGTATGGAGCCCAAAACCGTTCACAATAGACACACACGTGCATATACTTATATATGCACAACAATACACGCGCACATGCAGCACGCACGCAACACTCACACACATGCATGCCAACACACACACACGCACGCACACAACACACACATGCACGCACACAACACACACACACCTGAGCTTGATTTAAGCAAGGCAAACTTACTCTTGTGTGTTAGTCTGGAGTTCCTTCCTGTTCTTCTGAAAGAGATTGTGCAGCTGGGTGCGTTCCTCCTGCGCCTCCTCCAGCTGTAGCTGCAGATCCTGCAGTTCAAACCTGCTTCCATCATTCTTCTGACGCTTCTGCAGCAGGAGCGGGAGATGAGTGGGATAGCAAAAGACAAAACTTCAGAGCTAATTATTTATAACCCATGCTGTATTTATCAGCCCATTTTATATGGCGGCTGCATTCCAGCAAAATTCTTTATTTAAGTTTATTTGTTAGTGTTACAAGTTGGCTTACATTAACACTGCAATGAAGTTACTGTGAAAATCCCCCAGTCGCCACACTCTGGCGCCTGTCCGGGTCACACTGAGGGAGAATTTAGCATGGCCAATCCACCCTAACCACCACGTCTTTTGGACTGTGGGAGGAAACCGGAGCACCCGGAGGAAACCCACGCAGACACAGGGAGAAAGTGCAAACTCCGCAAAGACAGTGGCCCAAGGCTGGGAATCGAACCCGGGTCGCTGGCGCTGTGAGGCAGCAGCGCTAACCCACTGTGCCACTTGGAGTGGTGCCGAGTTGCAGGCCTGGGAACCACCACCTCCAGCATTTAATCCCTCCACCACTGACACAGCCGTGTGTACCATCTACAAGGTGCCCCACAGCGACTCACCAAGGCTCCTTCAACAGCACCTTCCGAACCCACCACCTCTACCATCTAGAAGGACAAGGTGGGAGGCAGCAGGCACATGGGGAACACCCCCACCTGCAAGCTCCCCCCTCCGAGCCACTCACCATCCCGACTTGGAAATATATCGGCTGTTCCTTCACTGTGGCTGGGGTCAAAATCCCAGAACTCCCTCCCTAACAGCGCTGTGGGTGTACCTACCCCACACACAGGGACTGACTGATGTCCAATAACAATCCCGGAACTCCCTCCCTAACAGCACTGTGGGTGTACCTACCCCACACACGGGGACTGACTGATGTCCAATAACAATCCCGGAACTCCCTATCAGCACTGTGGATGTACCTACCCCACACACAGGGACTGACTGATGTCCAATAACAATCCCGGAACTCCCTCCCTAACAGCACTGTGGGTGTACCTACCCCACACACGGGGACTGCAGTGGGTTCACAATAACGGCTCACTCACCCCCTTCTCAAGGGCGATTAGGGACAGGTGATAAACAGTGGGGCCCAGCCAGCGACGCCCCACAACCAGTGAAGAAGTTTTTTAAAGGTGTAGAGTAACTTACAATGAATTCTTCGTCCAGTTTTTGCTGGAGTTCTGCTATCTTTTTCTCAAATTCATTCTTCTGCTTCGACAGAGTCCTGAGGTCAGGTGATAACTCAGCGTACTAAACAAATTGAGAGCATTAAAGTTTATTTACTAGTGTCACAAGTTGGCTTACATTAACACCGCAATGGAATTATTGTGAAAATCCTCCCATTGCCACACTCCTGTTCGGGTTACACTGAGGGAGAATTTAACATGGCCAATCTATCCTAACCAGCACGTCTTTCAGACTGTGGGAGGAAACCGGAGCACCCGGAGGAAACCCACGCAGACACGGGGAGAATGTGCAGACTCCGCACAGACAGTGACCCGAGCCGGGAATCGAATCCTGGTGCTGTGAGGCAGCAGAGCTAACCACTGCGCTACTGTGACGCCATAGTTATCGTTAGGATATCTTGCTTAATTAACTTCTTGGAAGGCACAGAAACAGAGGAGAGCTGGGATACTGGCGGGGCGCTCTGACACTGAATGGTGCCCCCCACCTCACGGTCCAGCCTGTCTGTCCCACAGGGGAATTTAATTGGAGATCAAGATTAAATATGAAAAGTTTATTTATTAGTGTAGAAATTCGAGTTAAAAAGTAAAGTTTATTTATTAGTGTCACATGTAGACTTACATTAACACCGCAATGAAGTTACTGAGAAAATCCTCCAGTTGCCACACTCCTGTTTGGGTACACTGAGGTAGAATTTAGCATGGCCAATCCACCTAACCTGCACATCCTTGGATACTAAGGGACAATTTAGCATGGCCAATCCACCTAACCTGCACATCCTTGGATACTAAGGGACAATTTAGCATGGCCAATCCACCTAACCTGCACATCCTTGGATACTAAGGGACAATTTAGCATGGCCAATCCACCCTAACCTGCACATCCTTGGATACTAAGGGACAATTTAGCATGGTCAATCCACCCTAACCTGCACATCTTTCGGACTGTGGGAGGAAACCCACGCGGACACGGAGAGAATGTGCAGACTCTGCACAGACAGTGACCCAAGCCAGGAATCAAACCCGGGTCCCCGGCGCTGTGAGGCAGCAGCGCTAACCCCACTGCGCCACTGCAAAACTGTGATTAGCTGGGAGAAACAAAGCGAAGTTTTACAACTGAGAAACGTAGAGAACAGGGACCAATACGGCAATATCAGACAGGCCCGTCTATCTGGGAGCAAATGCGACGTGTGGAAGTACGAGTGGTTGGGGTCTGGAAGGCACTATCTGCAAGTGTGGTGGAGACTGGCTCAGATAGGACATGAGATGATTCAATGAGATTTCCCAGCATTGTTCTGCTTTTCTTTCCGATTCCAGCATCTGTAGTGTTTCGTATTTACATTAGATGATTACTATTGAGAACAGTGACGTAAACTTGTTCTATGCGGCCACACAGAGGTTGAATGATCAGACATTAACTACTGTTCAGGATAAGTAGATAACGTTGCTCCTTACCTTGGTGTCTTGGAATTTGTCAAACACTAGGTTCGCTTTCTTCCTCAAGAAACTGTCGGTTTCTATACTCCTGTTGGTGAACATCAGCGTTACTGAGGTTATGTTTAACTGATAACCCAACAACAAACCTCACTACACTCACTCCCTGTGGGAGTAAGTCCCACATTCTCTCCCTCTCCCCCGCGTGGGAGTGAGTCCCACGTTCTCCCCCCACTCCCCCCGTGGGAGCAAGTCCCACATTCTCCCCAGTCTCCAGGTACACATTTCTCCCGAGTTGAATTTATTAGTAACTATCTTATGTAGCAGCGTCCTGTTCTGGTCTCTCCCTCATACAAGTGGGAACATTTCCCCAGGTCTACTCTCTGAATACCTTTTGTATTAATAAAGAGCGCCCCTGCCTCCTCTTTCCAAGGGGGATATAGAAGACCCAGCACGTCCGCCAATAAACACAAGATCACAGTTCTGATGTTGCACACTCACCCTTCCTTCAGTATCTTGAAGATTAGCTGTTTTGTAAGCTCTTCGCTGGCAGCTGAGACTTCTTGCTGATCCTTCAAAAGGTCAGGAGTAGATTTTAGCTGTCAACACAACGCAACATGAATAGGCATATCAGGCAATACAAGCCTGCAACAACCTCACTTGGAGCCTGGATGAGGGAGGCTCCCCACAACAATCTCCTATCAGAGCTGGCTGGGAATCCTGTGGAGAGGAACTCACCTTCTGACTCCCCAAAGCCTGTCCACCATCTACAAGGACACAAGTCAGGAGAGTGATGGAATACTCCCCACTTGCCTGGATGAGTGCAGCTCCCAACAACACTCAAGAAGCTCGACACCATCCAGGACAAAGCAGCCCCGCTCGATCGACACGCTAACCACAAACACTCACTCCCTCCACCACCGACACAGCCGTGTGTACCATCTACAAGATGCCCCACAGCGACTCACCAAGGCTCCTTCAACAGCACCTTCCAAACCCACCACCTCTACCATCTAGAAGGAAAAGGAGGGGGCAGCAGACACATGGGGAGCACCCCTGCTTGCAAGTTCCCCCCCTCCGAGCCACCCACCACCCCAACTTGGAAATATATCAGCCGTTCCTTCACTGTGGCTGGGGTCAAAATCCCGGAACTCCCTCCCTAACAGCACTGTGGGTGTACCCACCCCACACACGGGGACTAACTGATGTCCAATAACAATCCTGGAACTCCCTCCCCAACAGCACTGTGGGTGTACCTACCCCACACACGGGGACTGACTGATGTCCAATAACAATCCTGGAACTCCCTCCCTAACAGCACTGTGGGTGTACCTACACCACACGGAGACTGCAGCGGGTTCAAGATGGCAGCTCACCCACCACCTTCTCAAGGTGCGATTGGTGATGGGTGATAAATGCTGGGTCTGGCCAGCGATGCCCATATCTCTGTGAAGGTGAACTACAGACTCTGAAAGCAGTGAATAAACCACAGCAAAGTAATAACACTGTAGAAGTTTTTCCCATTTAACACAGGTTACCTCAAATGATCAAATCCATGCCAGCATTTATAGACATTGGCTGGAGAATTCTGGCCATTCATGCCGGCGGGATTCTCTTGTCCCACCAGAGACACAGCCCCTGCTGTGGGTTTCCTGGTGGTGGAGGGGTGGCTACATTGGGAAAGTAAAGTTTATTTATTAGCCACAAGTAAGGCTTACATTAACACTACAATGAAGTTACTGTGAAAAACCCCCAGTCCATAAGACACAGGAGCAGAATTAGGCCACTCGGCCCATCGAGCCTGCTCCCCCATTCAATCATGGCTGATATTTTTCTCATCCCCCCGTTCTTCGGCCTTTTCCCCATAACCCCTGATCCCCTTATTAATCAACAACTATCTATCTCCGTCTTAAAGACACTCAGTGACCCGGCCTCCTCTGCGGCAAAGAGTTCCACAGATTCCCCACTCTCTGGCTGAAGAAATTCCTCCTCATCTCTGTTTTAAAGGATCGTCCCTTTAGCCTGGGGTTGTGCCCTCCAAATCTAGTCTCTCCCACGAGTGGAAACATCCTCTCCACATCCATTCTATCCAGGGCCTCGCAGCATCCTGTAAGTTTCAATAAGATCCCCCCCTTCATCCTTCTAAACTTCAGAGTACAGACCCAGAGTCCTCAACTACACTCCAGCACCAGTTTGGGTCAATGCACCCTAACCAGCACGTCTTTCGGACTGTGGGAGGAAAACTGGAGCACCCGGAGGAAACCCACGCAGACACGGGGAGAATATGCAAACTCCACACAGTCACCCATTCCCATTGAAAGCGACGGGATCAGAAAACCCCGCTGCCAGCGAACGGCATGGCACCACCAGTCTCCAAGGGGAGGCCAGAGAATCGCACCCATTATCTGACTGGTATGCTCAAGGCAGTTTTAGCTGTGGTGAGCTACAGACCTTGGGTGGATAGACAGGTGTATGGGTCACAGCTATAGTAAAGCCAATTATACTGTGGGCGTACTGAGTCCAGTTTGGTCTCCCTACCTAAAGAAGGAAATGCATTTCTTCGTCCTATCATGGGATGTGGGGGCATTGCTGGGCCAGGCACTTGGGCCATTTCAGACAGGGTGGTGAGCAGGCGACCATGTTAGGGAAGGGGGATTGTGTGTTTGTGTGCGCGCTCGTGTGTGCGTAAGAGACTCGGAGGCAGTGCAAGAAGAGGATGAGGGATTGTCCTGTGAGGAAGCTTAGGCCCCTGTACAGTTTAGATGAAAGGAACGGCAAATCTGTAACACAGTGGTTGGCACTGCTGCTTCACGGCGCTGGGGACCTGGGTTCGAATCCCGGCTCGGGTCACTGTCTGTGTGGAGTTTGCACATTCTCCTCATGTCTGCGTGGGTTTCCTCCCACAGTCCAAAGATGTGCAGGTTAGGTTGACTGGCCATGCTAAAACTGCCCCTTAGTGCCCTGACATGCATAGGTTAGAAGGAATAGTGGGTAAAATATGTAGGGATTTGGGAGTAGAGCCTGGGTGGGATTGTGGTCAGTGCAGACTCAATGGGCCGAATGGCCTCTTTCTGTACTGTAGGGTTTCTATGATTCTATGAATACTGTTAAAATTCTCGGAGGGTTTGACAAGGGGAATACTGTGGGAAAATCACAGCTCAGGCTGATTGCACGGATAAGCTCTGGGAAGTGGAGGCTGGGGTGGGGGGGGGGGGGGGGGGGGGGGGGGCGCGCGAATAGATGAAGATTCTACGTGCCAAACAGGGCAGCAAGCTTGAAAACTGCTCTTGAACTTAAATGGCAGGGAACAAGATACTGAACAGCAATCCCCACGAGATGGCAAACATGGCCAAAGCCCCGAATGGCTTGGCCAACATGTAAACGGATATTTCTGGGAACATCCAACGTCCACTTCAGAAAAGCTCACGGATCAGTTCTCGATGGAAATTCAAAGTAACGTTAAAGTTTATTTATTAGTGTCACAGGTAAGGCTTAACACTGCAATGAGGTTACTTTGAAAGTCCAATTGTCGCCACATTCCAGACAGAGTCAGATCAATCCACCCTAACCTGCACGTCTTTGGACACTAAGGGACAATTTAGCATGGCCAATCCACCTAACCTGCACATCTTTGGACACTAAGGGACAATTTAGCATGGCCAATCCACCTAACCAGCACATCTTTGGACACTAAGGGACAATTTAGTACGGGCAATCCACCCTAACCTGCACATCTTTCAGGCTGTAGGATGAAACCGGAGCACCCAAAGAAAACCACGCAGACACGGGGAGAATGTGCAGATTCCTTATGTTCTTATTCCACACAGACAGTAACCCGAGCCAGGAATCAAACCCGGGTCCCTGGCTAACTCAGTGCTAACCCACTGTGCCACCGTGCTGTCCACAGATTTGACAGGCCAAAGGGCCACTTCTGCACTCTATGATGCTATGACCACCCTTGCAACTGACCCTATTAAAAAACATTGAATAATTCAGTTCAAAGTAAAAAAAGTGGCCAGCTGTCTCGCCACCCACCTCCCACCAAAACAAAAGTATTTTCTTTTCATTCTCTCTCTGCATAGGCTGGGCCATCCCTAATTGCCCCTTGAGAAGGTGGTGGGTGAGCCACCATCTTGAACCCACCACAGTCCCTGTGTGTGGGGTAGGTACACCCTAGGTGCTGTTAGGGAGGGAGTTCCAGGATTGTTATTGGACATCAGTCAGTCCCCGTGTGTAGGATAGGTACACCCACAGTGCTGTTAGGAAGGTAGATCCAGGATTGTTACTGGACATCAGTCAGTCCCCATGTGTGGGGTAGGTACACCCACAGTGCTGTTAGGGAGGGAGTTCCGGGATTGTTATTGGACATCAGTCAGTTCCTGTGCACTGTTAGGAAGAGAATTCCAGGATTTTGACCTCAGCAACAGTGAACGAACAGCATGGTGGCACAGTGGGTTAGCACTGCTGCCTCACAGCGCCAGGGACCCAGGTTCGATTCCTGGCTCGGGTCACTGTCTGTGTGGAGTCTGCACGTTCTCCCTGTGTCTGTGTGGGTTTCCTCTGGGTGCTCCGGTTTCCTCCCACACTTGAAAGACGTGCTGATTAGGTGCTAAATTCCCCCTCAGTGTGGTGACGAGGGAATTTTCACAGTAACTTCATTGCGGAGTTAACGTAAGCTGACTTGTGATCCTAATAAATAAACTTTAAAACAAAACGAAACTTTACAGTCGGGATGGTGAGTGGCTTGGAGGGGGGTCTTGCAGGTGGTGGTGTTCCCCATGTGTCTGCTGCCCCCCCCCGCCCTTCTAGATGGTAGAGGTGGCGGGTTTGGAAGGTGCTGTCAAAGGTTTTACCATCCCTGACTGATGTTGTTCCTGATCTGGAGACACCCGAAACCGAGAGTCTGAGGCGGAAAGTTAAACATTATCCGAGGGTGATTAAATAAATAATCAGGAGGTTGAGCAGAGAGGTCACGTTAATGACTCATATTTTCATAGTGCATTCCATGTGAAGGAGCGCGGTAAAGTGCTTCACAGGAGCATGGTACTCAGTCACTCGAAGAGACAGATATTAGGACTGGAGAGGCCACACCTGGAACACTGTGTACAGTTTTGGTCTACTTACTTGAGAGAGACTATAGTGACACTGGAGGGGTTGCACAGGAGATTCACTAGGTTGATTCTGGAGTTGAGAGGCTTATGAGGAGAGACTGAGTAGACTGAGGCTATACTCATTGGAATTCAGAAGAATGAGGAGAGATCTTATTGAAACATATAAGATTATGAAGGGAATAGATAAGATAGAAGCAGGGAGGTTGTTTCCACTGGCGGGTGAAGCCAGAACTAGGGGGCATGGCCTCAAAATAAGGGGGAGCAGATTTAGGACTGAGTTGAGGGGGAACTTCTTCACACAAAGGGTTGTGAATCTGTGGAACTCCCTGCCCAGTTGAGGCTACCCCATTGAATGTTTTTAAGCTAAGGATAGATAGATTTTGGAACAGTAAAGGAATTAAGGGGAGCGGGCGGGTAAGTGGAGCCGAGTCCACGAAAAGATCAGCCATGATCTTATTGAATGGCGGAGCAGGCTCGAGAGGCCAGATGGCCCACTCCTGCTCCTAGTTCTTATGACAGAAGGTTTGGCCAAGGAGGCCAGTTTTAGAAGGACTGGAAACGCTAATGGTTTCTTTCTCTCCACAGATGCTGTCCGCAATCTGGGCTGACTCCAGTACTGCGCCGAGGGAGTGCCACACTGTGAGAGGTGCAGCCTTTCAGATGCGACATTGAACCGAGGACCAGGTTTGTCCTCACAGGACGATCCCATGAACTGCGGCGCAGTTCTGCTCACGTGATAGGAAGGATGCGATTGCCCTGGAGGGGGGACGTGGAGGAGATTCACCAGGATGCTGCCTGGGCTGGATGGTCTATACTATCAGGAGAGATTGGATGGGGCGGGGGGGGCGGTTTCCTTGGAGCAGGGAAGGTTGAGAGGGGACCTGGCTGAGGTGTATCAGATTGTGAGGGCGTAGATAGGGCAGACAGGAAGGAACTTTTACATTAGCAGAGAGGTCAACAACTAGGAGGCAGAGATTTAACAAAACTAAGGGTCATAGTTTGAGGATAAGGGGTAAACCTTTTAGGACTGAGGTGAGGAGAAATTTCTTCACCCAGGGAGTGGTGGAATTCACTCCTACAGGAAGTAGTTGAGGCCAAAACGTTGTGTGATTTCAACAAGAAATTAGGTATATCTCTTGGGGCTAAAGGGCTCGAGGGATATGGAGGGGAAGAGCTAGGAGCAGGAGTAGGCCATTCGGCCCCTCGAGCCTGCTCTGCCATTCAATAAGATCATGGCTGATCTTTTCGTGGACTCAGCTCCACTTACCCGCTCACTCTCCTTAATTCCTTTACTGTTCCAAAATCTATCTATCCTTGCCTTAAAAACTTCAACGGAGTGGGGGGAATCAGTTATTGAATTTGATGATCAGCCATGGTCAAAATGAATGGCGTAGCAGGCTTAAAGGGCCGAATAGCCTACTTTTGCTGATAGTTTCTATGTTAGGGGGTGAAAGACTAAGAGGGGAGTTGAGGAGAATCTTGTTCACACGGTGGGAGGTGGGGATCTGGAACTCGCTGCCTGGAAGGGTGGCGGAGATGGGAAGAGGGGAGTTGAGGAGAAGCTTGTTCACACAGTGGGTGGTGGATGCCTGGAACTCGCTGCCTGGAAGGATGGTGGAGGTTGGAAGAGGGGAGTTGAGGAGAATCCTGTTCACACGGTGGGAGGTGGGGATCTGGAACTCGCTGCCTGGAAGGGTGGGGGAGATGGGAAGAGGGGAGTTGAGGAGAATCTTGTTCACACGGTGGGTGACGGGGATCTGGAACTCGCTGCCTGGAAGGGTGGTGGAGGTTAGAAGAGGGGAGTTGAGGAGAATCCTGTTCACACGGTGGGTGACGGGGATCTGGACCTCACTGCCTGGAAGGATGGTGGAGATGTGAACCTTCATCATGTTGAAGAAGTATTCAGATATTAGCTTGCGCTGCTGGGACAAGCACTGGAAAACAGGATTAGTGCAGTCAGAGCTTTGTTGCCTGGTGTAGATGGGCCAAATGGCTGTAAATGCTACTGAGTCGATGACCACGATTGGACGAGCAGAGAACGAATCAACAGGACATTGCGTATATTACCTGTATGGCTCGTTCTGTGAAGACTGCAGTGTTCTGACTCCTCTCCACAATGGGCTCCATCTCAGCTTGGTTCTGGCTCCATTTCCTGGGGAGGCTGGAGGCGTTGAAGGTCGGAAAGGGCCCAGGTTCCTTGGCGGCTTTGCTCTGAGGCCCTGGGGTGTAGTTGTCTCTTAAGGGCTGAGGCGGCAAGTGGCCCCGAGGGGGGGATTCCCTCGCCGCAGCGGGGGGCTTGGCTTGCTGGACGGCCCCGTAGCTGACGTCCTTGCAGACGTCCATCACGTCGGCCGAGCGGAAAGGCTTGGAGCCGCCGGGCATCTCGTAGCTCTCGTCCGGCTCCAGGACTCTCCCCTTCGATGCGGGCCCGCCGTCGGGGTGCCGGGCCGGCGCCCTGCTGTCCAGGCTCCGCGACCGCTTGCGGTCGTCAGAGGAGAGGCGGCCATGCCTCACTGATCTTCCCCGCTGCTGCCCGCCGCTCGCATCAAATTTGCTGATGAGGCTGTCTACGGAGGAGAGGGGCTTAGTGTCGATGGCGCCCAGCTCATCAGGCTTCACCGAAACGTCAGTGGCAGAGGAAGCCTTGCTGACCGGTTTGGACCTGCCGGTGGAATTGGCTGTGCTGCCGCGGGGTTTGTCCAAGTAGCCCTGACGGCCCCCCCGGGCACTGCTGACCGATCGCTCGCTGCTGGTTGACGTGGCCGAGCTCCGGGCCCAGTGGTCCGCCCTCTTGCCGGGGGCCAGCGGGTCGGGACCCTCGTCCGGGCTGAGCAGCGAGCTCTGAGAGTGGCACTTCCTGAGCTGCTCGTCGGGCGGGGTGGGCCTCCTGCGCGGCAGGGAGCCGTGGCCCTCGTTCTCCTCCCGCCAGCTGCTGACCTCCCTGCTGCTCTGCAGGCGGGCGCCCTGGTCGTAAATCCGCACATAGTGCTTGGAGCCCACCTCCTCGTCGGAGCTGCTGCCCTGGGAATCTCTGCGGGGGGGATGCCAGGCTGAGGTGGCGGGGACCCCGTAGGGGTTCTCTGGAATGTCAAAATCTGCCGCGTCCGTGTCCATCCTGCTCTGCGGCCAGGCTCCAGGGGTCACAGTGCCGTTCTCTTCCGGGATGCCACCTTTGGCGTCATCGGGCCGACTCTGTGCCCTGGGAGCTGGAGACACCCCATCGCTGTTATTCAACACCACAAAGGGTTGTCCCGAAATCCCCTGGACTCTGACCATAACACCGTAGGAATTGGGGTTAGCCGTGTTCTTCCTGGCTTTCTTGGGCTTCTGCGTGTTCTGCAGGTCATTGATAAAGCGTATCTGGACCCCGTAGTCCAACGGGGGCTGCTTGCCCGTGGTGCTTTGCTCACCATGCTGCTCCTCCATTGAGACTCAGGCTTCTGAAGCAACAAAGAAAGAAAGAAAGAAAGAAAAAGAGAGCAATCAACACTCTGGCAAACACATCCGGACACAGCGCAGAATCCCAATCCGTCACCTACAATTACAGAACAATTCAACGTCAACCAAGTTTAATGCAGACAAGCGTGAGGCATTGCACTTTGGAAGGACAAACCAAGGTAGAACATACAGGGTAAATGGTAGGACACCGATGAGTGGAGTAGAACAGAGGGATCTGGGATTACAGATACATAATTCCCTAAAAGTGGCGTCACAGGTAGATAGGGTCGTAAAGAGTGCTTTTGGTACATTGGCCTTTATAAATCAAAGTATTGAGAATAAGAGTTGGAATGTTATGGTGAGGTTGTATAAGACATTGGTGAGGCTGAATTTAGAGTATTGTGTGCAGTTTTGGTCACCTAATTACAGGAAGGGTATTAATAAAGTTGAAAGAGTACACAGAAAGTTTACAAGGCTGTTGCCGGGACTTGAGAAACTGATTTACAGAGAAAGGTTGAATAGGTTAGGACTTTATTCCCTGGAGCGTAAAAGAATGAGGGGAGATTTGATAGAGGTGTGTAAGATTGTGACTGGTATAGATAGAGTGAATGCAAGCAGGCTTTTTCCACTGAGGCTAGGGGAGAAAAAAAACTAGAGGACACGGGTTAAGGGTGAAAGGGGAAAAGTTTAAAGGGAAGGGGGTGGTGGTGGGAGTGTGGAATGAGCTGCTGGATGAAGTGGTGAATGCGGGCTCACTTTTAACATTTAAGAAAAACTTGGGCAGGTACATGGAGAAGGTGGGAGAGAGAATGTCCAGGGTGCGTGGCGTCCTTAATTAGGCTGGCTGCTTTTCCCGAGGCAGATGGAAGCGTAGACTGAGTGTAAGGCTTGGATAGAGTGGACGTGGGGAAGATGTTTCCACTAGTACGAAAGACTAGGATCCAACGATGCAGCCTCAGAGTGAAGGGACAACCCTTGGAACTGAGATGAGGAGGAATTTCTTCAGCCAGAGAGTGGTGAATCTGTGGAAATCTTTGCCACAGAGGAGGCCGGTCATTCAGTGTCTTTAAGACAGAGAGAGATAGGTTCTTGATTGGTAAGGGGATCAAAAATTATGGCGAAAAGGCAGGAGAATGGGGTTGAGAAACGTATCAGCCATGGCAGATCAGACTCAATGGGCTTGATTCTGGTCCTATAACCTATGGTCTAATGGTGCGTTTCACGGAGGGTACAATATGGGAGGCCAGACAGGGGTGTGTGTTGGAATCTTCAAACAAGGAAGATAATAAAAGCACGGACTGGGGTTGGATTCGGGGCAGATAAGGAGAAAAAGTTGAAAGAATATTTACCAGTCACAAGTAGGATCAAGTTAGAGAGAGGCAGAAATGGGCGGGCTCCATAACGACGCAGCTTAGGTGGCCAGGAGCAAACAGCAAGTTAAACTCTGCAGAGTGCCCCGCCAATTAATCATTAACTCTCCTTGATCTACACGGGCAGAGAGTCACTTAATTAGGAACCTTTGCATCAGGGTTGCTTGGGCACAGAATTTCTAAGATCCCATGGTGGCGCCTTGCCGCGGGGCAACTTGAGTCAATCAGCCATTGAGAATGCCTGAATAAATACGGTCTGCTCAGACAGCCAAAGCGAGTGCCCAGATACATGTTCTTCAATGAAGTTACCAGAAAACAAATTACAAAATTACTCGGATGTTACCGGGATTTGATGGTTTGAGTTATAAGGAGAGGCTGGATAGACTGGGGCTTTTTTCTCTGGAGTGTAGGAGGCTGAGGGGTAATCTTATAGAGGTCTATAAAATAACAAGGGGCACAGATCAGCTACAGTCAATATCTTTTCCCCAAAGGTAGGAGAGCCTAAAACTAGAGGGCACAGGTTTAAGGTGAGAGGGGAGAGATACAAAAGGGCCCAGAGGGGCAATTTTTTCACACAGACGGTGGTGAGTGTCTGGAATGGGCTGTCACAGGCAGTAGGAGAGGCGGGTACAACTTTATCTTTTTAAAAGAAGCATTTAGACAGTTACATGGGTAAGATGGGTATAGAGGGATATGGGCCAAATGCGGGCAACTGGAACTAGCTTAGTGGTTTAAAAAAAAGGGGTGGCATGGACAAGTTGGGCCGAAGGGCCTGTTTCCATGCTGTAAACCTCTATGACTCTAAGTGGACAAAACCACAGCAGGAAACCAATCTGGGTAAGGGCGAGATGGTCCTTTTTTTGGAATTCGAGAAAGGCAACACCACCCGTGACACATCCGATTCAACATCTTGACTGTTGTGCTTTTAAGCTCCCTGCCTGCACGATGGAAAACAAAAGCCCAAGTCAGAGCATTCACCACAGTGAATAGTGGGATTCGATGTGCAGTCAGTCACTCTTCGATTCTGCTGCCAAGTAGTTATTTAGGCGCAAATAATGACTGCTTGTGTACATTCGAAGAATGGGCTACGTGTGTGGGGCTAACATTGCACTTAGAACCAATTCCGTCCACTTCCGTTAGTCACACTTTCAGTAAAGGAATTTACATCCACAACCAGCAGCAAAGAAAGTCTAGCCAAACAAGTAAAAGGGAGGCGGTGGGATGGTGGTTACACATTAAAAAAAAAATCTGATTTACTAAGCATAGAATTCCTGCAGTGCAGAAGGAGCCCATTCAGCCCATTGAGTTTGCATTGAGTCTCTGAAAGAGCACCTTCCCTCGGCCCTATCCACGTAACCCCACATATTTACCCCACCAATCCCCCTAAACCTACACCTCTTTGGACACTAAGGGGCAATTTAGCATGGCCAATCCACCTAACCTGCACATCTTTGGATACTGAGAGGCAATTTAGCATGGCTGATCCACCTAATCTACATATTTTTGGACACTGAAGGGCAATTTAGCATGGTCAATCCACCTACCTAGACATATTTGGACACTAAGGCTCAATTTAGCATGGTCAATCCATCTACCTAGACATCTTGGGAACGTGAGAGGAAACCCACGCAGACACGGGGAGAAGGTGCAAAGGATGTTGATGAATTGAGGTCGGACTGAATGGTAAAGGATGTAGTCTTCGACACAAGGGAGAAACCCTGTGGAACCCACATTACACGAGAATGGAACTGAAGGCAAGTCATTAACTCAGGGAAATCATGATCAAAGGTCACATACGGAGGAGAAAGAATCGTATCTTCTCTTACAGATAATGGCTAATCCACGACCAACGGGTAACTCAATGTTATTTGACATTTATATTAATGACTTGGATGAGAATATAGGAGGCATAGTTAGTAAGTTTGCAAATGACACCAAGATTGGTGGCATAGTGGGCAGTGAAGAAGGTTATCTCCAATTGCAACGCGATTTTGATCAACTGGGCCACTGAGCTGACTAATGGCAGATGGAGTTTAATTTAGGCAAATGCGAGCTGATGCATTTTGGTAGATTGAACCAGGGCAGGAGTTACTCGGTTAATGGTAGGGTGTTGGGGAGAGTTACAGAACAAAGAGATCTAGGGGTACAGGTTCACAGCCCCTTGAAAGTGGAGTCACAGGTGGACAGAGTGGTGAAGAAGGCATTCGGCATGCTTGGTTTCATCGGTCAGAACATTGAATACAGGAGTTGGGATGTCTTGTTAAAGTTGTACAAGACATTGGTAAGGCCACACTTGGAATACTGTGTGCAATTCTGATCACCCTATTATAGAAAGAATATTATTAAACTAGAAATAGTGCAGAAAAGATTTATTAAGATGCTACTGGGACTTGATGGATTGAGTTATAAAGAGAAGCTGGATAGACTGGAACTTTTTCCTCTGAAGCAAAGGAGACTGAGGGGTTACCTTATAGAGGTCTATAAAGTAATGAGGGGCACAGACAAGGTGGATAGTCAATATCTTTTCCCAATACATGTGACAATAATAAATCAAATCTATGTACTCTATGAATGGTATGCTTTGTCTGTATAGTGTGCAAGGAACAATACTTTTCACTGTATCCCAATACACGTGACAATAAATCAAATCTAATCCAAAAACCCACTTTTTAAAAAGTCCCTTATTGTCTTCCACAGGTCCTATCACCCAGGTTTCTGTGGCATAAAGAAAAGTAGGTCAGTATCAATAAAGGGAGGAAATATATGGGCAAACGCCCTTAAAGTTTATTTATTAGTGTCACAAGTCGGCTTGTATTAACAGCGCAATGAAGTTATTGTGAAAATTCCCCTAGTTGCACACTCCGGCGCCTGTTCGGGTACACCGAGGGAGAATTTAGCACAGCCAATGCACCCTAACCTGCACATCTTTCAGACTGTGGGAGAAAACCGGAGCACCCAGAGGAAACCCATGCAGACACAGGGAGAATGTGCAACCTCCACACAGACAGTGACCCAAGCCGGGAATCGAACCCGGGTGCCTGGCACTGTGAGGCAGCAGTGCTAACCCACTGTGTCATCACGTATCCTTCAACGAGGTGCAAGATTTGCTTATATAACACTTATTTTGGTGCCACACCACCAGTAACAGTACTGGCACCTTATCAATATAAAACATTTATAAACGACCTCATCAACCTGAGCGACACTTGGAAAACTGACCCAAAAAAACAGCCAAAGTAAAAAACGACAGAAAAAGAATCAAGGTTGAGGGAGAAAATCCTCGGGGCAGTATCTCTCCTCATACGTCAGACCTGCCGTCCCAGAAATCAGCCTGGTAAACCTTTGCTGCACTCCCTCTATAGTGAGGACATCCTTCCTGAGATAAGGACACCAAAACTGCACACAATACTCCAAGTGTGGCCTCACCAACGCCCTGCACAATTGCATCAAGTCTCACCACACCAGGTTAAAGTCCAACAGGTTTATCTGGTAGCACAAGCTACTAGCTTTCAACTCGCCTGAAGAAGGGGCAGCACTCCAAAAGCTAGTGGCTTGTGCTACCAAATAAACCTGTTGGACTTTAACCTGGTGTTGTGAGACTAACTGTGTTTACCCCAGTCCAACAGTGGAACAGGCACCCCCACGTCAATTGCATCAAGACATCCCTGCTCCTGTACTCAAATCCTCTCACTATCAAGGCCAACATACCATTTATCTTCTCTACTGCCTGCTGTAACCGACTGGTGTGCAGGGACGATCAGGTCTCGTTACACATTCCCCTCTCCTAATTTATGGCCGGACAATAATCTGCCTTCCCGTTTTTGCTATTCACCAGCTATAGGTAGATCAAGATCATAAAGCTCGCTTTGGATCTCGAGGTGGGCTGGAGAAGCCTTGTTGAATGTTATTTAGGGTTCAAATGGCCCTAGATTTGTGGTGACTAGCTTCACACTTACTGAAATTGTAGTCACAGTGCCCCTGTGGGTTTGTTAGGCTGGTTATCTTTACATGTCCAGCTTCCTCAGAAAAATGCACCGATGATTCATACCCACGACTTACATATTTTGTGCATTCATCTTCAAAACCACTGCATGCAATTAACGACAAGACACAAGTCAGGAGTGTGATGGAACACTTCCCACTTGCCTGGGTGAGCGCGACTCCCAACAACAACCTCCACTTGCCTGGATGAGCGCAGCTCCCAACAACAACCTTCACTTGCCTGGATGAGCGCGGCTCCCAACAACAACCTCCACTTGCCTGGATGAGCGCAGCTCCCAACAACAATCTCCACTTGCCTGGATGAGCGCGGCTCCCAACAACAATCTCCACTTGCCTGGATGAGCGCGGCTCCCAACAACAATCTCCACTTGCCTGGGTGAGCGCAGCTCCCAACAACAACCTTCACTTGCCTGGATGAGCGCGGCTCCCAACAACAACCTCCACTTGCCTGGATGAGCGCAGCTCCCAACAACAATCTCCACTTGCCTGGGTGAGCGCAGCTCCCAACAACAACCTCCACTTGCCTGGGTGAGCGCGGCTCCCAACAACAACCTCCACTTGCCTGGGTGAGCGCGGCTCCCAACAACAACCTCCACTTGCCTGGGTGAGCGCGGCTCCCAACAACAACCTCCACTTGCCTGGGTGAGCGCGGCTCCCAACAACAACCTCCACTTGCCTGGGTGAGCGCGGCTCCCAACAACAACCTCCACTTGCCTGGGTGAGCGCGGCTCCCAACAACAACCTCCACTTGCCTGGGTGAGCGCGGCTCCCAACAACAACCTCCACTTGCCTGGGTGAGCGCGGCTCCCAACAACAACCTCCACTTGCCTGGGTGAGCGCGGCTCCCAACAACAACCTCCACTTGCCTGGGTGAGCGCGGCTCCCAACAACAACCTCCACTTGCCTGGGTGAGCGCGGCTCCCAACAACAATCTCCACTTGCCTGGGTGAGCGCAGCTTCCAACAACACTTGAGAAGCTCGAAGCCATCCAGGACAAAGCAGCCCCGCTCGATCGACACGCTAACCACAAACACTCACTTCCTCCACACAGTGGTAGCCGTGTGTACCATCTACAAGATGCACCACAGCAACTCACTAAGGCTCCTCCCACAGCACCTTCGGGGACAGCAGACACATGGGGAACACCACCACCTGCAAATTCCCCCTCCGAGCCACTCACCATCCTGACTTGGAAATATATCGGTGGGATCAAAATCCCTCCCTAACAGTACTGTGGGGGGTGTACCTATTACCACTTGCAGGACTGCACCACCACCTTCTCGAGGGGCAATCTGGGGATGAGTAATAAATGCAGGCCTGGCCAGTGACACCCACATCCCAGAAACAAATAAAGAAAATTAACATTTCCTCTTCAGAGACATCCCAAGAATTACAAAGTGAAAAAGGTCATCATCAGTTCCTTTACAAAAATACAAAGAAAGATGCGCTGGGGTTCTCATTTAGCCGGACAAATGCAGAACTGAGAATTGGTTTGAACACCCTGAACACAAGGGAAAGATAATAGCAGAAAGGGCTTTGTTCCTCACAGTATTACGCTTAGATAAGTTAGCGTGCAGTGCTCAAATCGGTCAGAAATAAAAAAAGGTTCTCCAATTTCTGAGAAGAAAAATCAGTAAATCAAATTATTATAACTCCCACCGCATCCTCTCAAGTCCCTCGGGCTGTGGCGGGGAAAAGTCACATCATTATAAATATCTCATGCAAATCTCCTGCTATGCCAACTTCCAAATCACACACAGTACAACTAAAGAGGGTGCAGAAGGGGTTTACTAGGATGTTGCCTAGTCTGGAAACTTGGTTTGTTCTCACTGGAACGACGGAGGTTGACCTGATAGAGGTTTACAAGATTATGAGTGGCATGGACAGAGTGGCTAGTCAGATGCTCTTCCCTAGGGTAGAAAAGTCAAGTACTAGGGGACGTAGGCTTAAGATGCGTGGGGAAATGTTTAGAGGAGATATGCGGAATGATGGAGGTTGACCTGATAGAGGTCTACAAGATTACAAGTGGTGTGGACAGAGTGGATAGTTAGATGCTTCCTTCCTCGGGGAGAAGGACATAGGTTTAAGGCGCGTGGGGGAAAAGTTTAAGAGGAGATGTACGAGGCAAGTTTTTTTTTTTTACGCGGACGGTGGTGAATGTCTGGAACGTGGTGCCCAAGGAAGGTGGTGGGAGGAGGTATGATAGAGGCATTTAAAGGGGCAACTAGATGAATCAGATGGGGATGGAAGGATACGGACTCTAAGTCTACACAGTTTTAGTTTGGGCAGGCATTATGATCGGCGCAGGAGGGCCCAAGGGCCTGTTCCTGTTCTTTGTTCTTCTTCAACGTTCACATTTGGTGTGAAATTTAATAGTGGCCCCTGGCCATAGAACCTCTGAACGGGCAGAAGGAAGCCATTTGGCCCACTGAGTCAGAAACAGCATCCCACCCAAGCCCACCTCTCTGCCCTATCTACCTAACCCTGCACCTTTAGCAAAACACATTTCAACTGCAATCAATTCTCGTTCTTCTGAATTCCAGTGAGCACAGGCCATTTGACTCATACCTGGGGTACTTCTCCATCTGACCAGACAACCCACCAGCCAAACGTCTACCTTACTGGCCAGTCCTGATCCCACCAATCAGCAGCAGGCACAGGGTTGCAAACAGGAATAGCTGACTTGACCTCTTCCGAGGCTAGGGGTGCAAGAGAGGGCAAAAGAACCTCCTGCCCCGGCTAACACACCATGCAGGTTAAAAGATGGCTGGTTGTTAAATGAAATTTGTTAATGTAATGGCCGAACTGTGTTTAGGGGCTGTGTGTCTTAAATAGAAAAAAAGACTTGGTTTGCACACATAGATTCAAGCTGACCGGCAACAGGTTTTATTAAAGAGCTGCTCTCTGGTCTGCACCAGAATGCGAAACCGAAAACAAAACAGCAACCTGAATACGCACTCGATAACGACATCGCCATCAAATCATGTGATCAGCTGTTAAAGCAACCTGCAACCCTTTTTAATATATAAGGGTCATGGAGGCTGGCTAACACCAGTCACTGTCTAGATTCACTAGAATGGTGCAGCAGCACCACCCCCCCCAGACAGATCTTGGAACAGCTTAACAAACTGAGAACAGAAAATGCATCATTTTGTCAGGTGGTCTGGAAGTTACCCTGAGCTCTGTTATAAGATCTACATCAGGTCGTGAAATCAAAGGTAACACACAGCACTGACGAAGGGTCATCCAGACTTGAAACGTTGGCTCTATTCTCCCTCTACGGACATGGTCAGACCTGCTGAGATTTCTGATTTTGTTTCAGATTCCAGCATCTGCAGTATTTTGCTTTCACTTCACAAAGCCTTGCCCTGCGGAGAGAGTTTACTGACTTCTACCACATATCCTCCTCCAGCGTCCCAGCTACCCCCTATTTATAAAGTATTCAAGTATCCATTACCCATCCCCTTAAGAGTAAGAAGTCTCACAGCACCAGGTTTATTTGGTATCACAAGCTTTCGGAGCACTGCTCCTTCCTCAGGTGAGTGACTCACCTGATGAAGGAGCAGCACTCCAAAAGCTCGTGATACCCAAATAAACCTGTTGAACTTTAACCAGGTGTTGTGAGACTTCTTACTGTGCCCACCCCAGTCCAACCCCGGCATCTCCACATCAAGGCCATTCCCTTAATGTGACTGACATTAACAATGTAACTGATACCGAGAAGTAAATGAAAAAAATACTACAAAAATGGGCTGAATGGCCTCCCTCTGCACTGTAAAGAATCTGTAGGCTCGGTCAAGGGGTTTGATAACTAAAAGAATGTGCAAGGTTTCAACTTGATTTATTATTGTCACGTGTATTGGGATAGTGAAAAGTTTTGTTTCTTGCGCACTATACAAAGCATACCGTTCATAGAGTACATAGATTTGATTTATTATTGTCACATATATTGGGATATAGTGAAAAGGATTGTTTCTTGCGTGCTATATAGACAAAGCATACTGTTCATAGAGAAGGAGAGGGTGCAGAATGTAGTGTTATAGCCACAGCTAGGGCGTAGAGAAAGATCAGCTTAATGTGAGGTAGGTCCATTCCAAAGTCTGATGACAGCAGGGAAGAAGCTGTTCGCGAGTCCATGGGTCAGCAGATGTCTTGGTGCACAGAGCAGCGGCGTCACCTCACTCCACTACTGCACAAGGTTCAAGAAGCAGGAGCCAGAGGTAGGCCGTATGGTTGGTACATGGCCTCAGACTTTTGTATCTTTTTCCTTGATAGAAGAAGGTGGAAGAGAGAATGTCCGGGGTGCATGGGGGGGGGGGGTCCTTGATTATGCCGGCTGCTTTTCCCGAGGCAGCGGGAAGTTCAGACAGGGCCAATGTACAGGAAGCTGGTTTGCGTGATGGGACTGGGCTATGTTCACCACCTTTTGTTGTTTCTTGCGGTCTTGATCAGAGCAGGAGCCCATACCAAGCTGTGACACATCTGTTAAGAATGCTTTCTATGGTGCATCTGTAAAAGTTGGTGAGAGTTATAGCTGACATGCCAAATTTCTTTGGCCTCTTGAGAAAGTAGAGGCGTTGGAGTTGCAGAGGTATGGAAAGCACTTGAAATATTCCAGAGTCTCTCCTTCAAAACGGGAGCTGGAATACTTGACTGGCTAGCCAGGGATGAAAGGAGAAGAGTTTTTGTTTTTGGCAACACTCAGGGACAAGGCTGAGTTTCTTGCACGCAGCACTGAAGAGATCCACAAACGTCTTGCAAATCTGATAGAAGGGCAGGCAAGGACATTGCAATCAATCAGGAAAGCGTAGATGACGTATCTCTATGGCAGACTGAGGTTAAACAGTGTGCCACCTACACTGTATTTAATTCTGTGAGAGAGCGGCTGATCTTTGATAAGGAGGTAGATTGCCACTGTTATATAGAAACTAGAAGCAGGAGGAGGCCATTCAGCCCTTCCAGCCTGCTCCGCCATTCATTATGATCTTGGCTGATCATCAAATCCAATATCCTGATTCCTCCCCCCCCCCCCCCCCACCCCCCTCATATCCCTCAATCCCTTTAGCCCCAAGAGAGATATCTAATTTCTTCTTGAAATCACACAACGTTTTGGCCTCAACTACTTTCTGTGAAAGTGAATCCCACCACCCTCTGGGTGAAGAAATTTCTCCTCCCCTCAGTCCGAAAGGGTTTACCCCGATCCTCAAACTCTGACCCCCTAGTTCTGGACTCCCCCCACCATCAGGAACACTCTTTCTGAATATAACCCTGTTAGAATTGTATAAGTTTCTATGAGATTCCCTCTCAGTCTCCTAAACTTCAGTGAATACAATCCTAACCAACATAGTCTCTCCTCATATGACAGATTTGCCCCTCTTCCTCAAACTGTTGATGGGGTTTAAGGTCCCCACCGCCCCACGAACCAGCTAACCTACACTGACTCCTCGTTAAGCAGTGCCCAATTATAAAAATTTGCAAATTCCTCACTGCCTCACCCCTTCCCTTTCTCTAGCCTCCTCCAGGCCTATGATCCCCAAGATCTCTGGGCATCCCTGATTTTAGTTACTCCATAGCTGCCTGGAGCCCTAAGCTCTGGAATTCCCATCCCTAAATCTCTCCCCACTTCTCCTCCTCAAAACCAACCTCTTTGACCGAGCTTTTGATCACCTGTCCCCCTAGTAGTTCCTTATGTCGCTCAGGGTCAAACTTTGCTTTATAAAACACTTCTGGTGAAGTGTCCCAGGGCATCTTACTAGGGGAGGCAGTGGCATAAGGGTATTGTCACTGGAATAGTAATCCAGAGTCCATGCGCAAGATCTTGGAAGGCAGGTTAAAAATCCTACCATGGCAGATGGTGAAATTTGAACTCAATACAAAATAAATCTGAAATTAAAGCTCGAATGGTGACCAAATGCCGCCAAACCCTTCTGTTTCACTATAGGTGGCACGATGGCACAGTGGGTTAGCACTGCTGCCTGACAGCGCCAGGGACCGGGGTTCAATTCCCGGCTTGGGTCATTGTGTGGAGTTTGCACATTCTCCCCGTGTCTGCGTGGGTTTCCTCCCATAGTCCGAAGATGTGCAGGTTAAGTTGACTGGATGTGCTAAATTGACCCTAGTTTTGGGGATTAGCAGGGTAAATATGTAGGGTGATGGGGATAGGGTGGGACTGTTGGCAGTGCTGGCTTGATGGGCTGAATGGCCTCCTTCTGTTCTGTAGGGATTCTATAATAATGTCCCCTTTAGGGAAGGAAATCTGCCGTCCTTACCCCGGTCTGGCCCACGTGAGTCCAATGCTACAGCAACATGGTGATTCTCAACTGCCCTCTGAAACGGAGGGGAGTTGGGGATGGCCGAGCCAGTGACAGACCCAGGTTCACTTTTCGCTTCAGGTCACCGTCTGTGCAGGAATCTGCACGTTCTCCCCGTGTCTGCGTGGGTTTCCTCCAGGTGCTCTGGTATCCTCCCACAGGCTGAAAGATGTGCTGGTTAGGGTGCATTGGCCATGCTAAATTCTCCCCCAGTGTAACCCGAACAGGTGCCGGAGTGTGGCGACTAGGGGATTTTCACAGTAACTTCATTGCAGTGTTAGGTTAGGTGAATTAGCCATGCTAAATTGCCACTTTGTGTCAGAGGGACTAACAGGGTAAATACATGGAGTTACGGGGATAAGAGCTGGGAGGAGGTATGGTTGGTGCAGACTTGATGATCCAAATGGCCTCTTTCTGCACTGTAGGAATTCTATGGACGCCACAGTGGTTAGCACTGCTGCCTCACAGCGCCAGAGACTTGGGTTTGATTACTGGCTTGGGTCACTGTCTGCGCGGAGTCTGCACATTCTCCCCATGTCTGCGTGGGTTTCTTCCAGGTGCTCCCGGTTTCCTCCCACAGTCTGAAAGACGCGCAGGTTAGGGTGGATTGGCCGTGCTAAATTCTCCCTCAGTGTACCCGAACAGATGCCAGAGTGTGACGACTATATCATCGAATCATAGAACCCTACAGTGCAGAAAGAGGCCCTTCGGCCCATCGTGTCTGCACCGAACACGATCCCACCCAGGCCCTGCCCCCATATCTCTACATATTTTACCCGCTAATCTCTCTAACCTATGCATCTCAGGACACTAAGGGGCAATTTTAGCATGGCCAATCAACCAAACCCACACATCTTTGGACTGTGGGAGGAAACTGGCACACCCGGAGGAAAACCACACAGACACGAGGAGAATGTGCAAACTCCACACAGACAGTGACCCGAGCTGGGAGTCGAACTCAGGTCCCTGGAGCTGTGAAGCAGCAGTGCTAACCATTGTGCTACCGTGCCACCCTAGGGGATTTTCACAGTAACTTCATTGCAGTGTTAATGCAAGCCTTACTTGTATCTGTTAAATAAACTTTGATTAATGTAAACTTACGTGTGGCACTAATAAATAAACTTAAGCACTTCCCATAAACAAATTTAAAAAAAACTTTACTATCTGCTATAAATTACAAAAACTGCAGCTGACTGGAAAAGAAACACCTCCCAAAAAGTGCATTTTTAGAGGAAGTGTTATCAAAGTTTCAAAAACAATTGCAAGCAAAACTAACTTGGCAATATTTATTATATCACGTCAGTTTTTTTTTTGAGGAAAACAAACGGTTTATCCTAACCCTTACAGAAGATCGGAAATTGCCCCAATTCACAAAGGGACACTGAAAGAAATCTAAGGCATGAAAGCATTTCCTGCGAAAAGGCAGCTCCGCTGACAGATGTAGAGTAGATTCTCTGGAACTGCCTACAGCCCGGGTGATAAGGGGCAAGGGGCGGCCGCCCAGGTTTGGGGAACAGACAGGATTCTGCACAAATCTGGCAAGACACTACAACACAGCTTGCTGACCTCGGTACCGAGTCGGCTGTCCCCGCCAAGATATTCCTGTACAGTCGCACTCTGGCTCTCGAGGCAAACCACTGCGCGTTTCTCATAAAGTAATAACATGAAACATGAAAGGGGGAGGAGACACCTCAATGCAGACAGCCAGAGTTAAAAGTAAACGCTTGTTAATCATAGAATCCTTACAGTGCAGAAGGAGGCCATTCAACCCATTGGTTCTGTGCCGACTCTTACCCAGGCTTACCCCATAATTCCACAGATTTACCCCGCTAATCCCCAGAACCAATGCATGTTGGGACACTAAGGGGCAATTTAGCATGGCCAATCCACCTAACCTGCACATCTTTGGACACTAAGGGGCAATTTAGCATGGCCAATCCACCTAACATAGCAGGTGAGGTTGACTGGCCAGGATAAACTTGCCCTTAGCGTCCTGAGGTGTGTAGGTTAGAGGGATTAGTGGGTAAATACGTAGGGATTATGGGGGTAGGGCCTGGGTGGGATTGTGGTCGGTGCAGGCTTGATGGGCTGAATGGCCTCTTTCTGTGCTGTAGGGTTTCTATGATTCTAACCAGCACACCTTTGGACACTGAGGGACAATTTAGCATGGCCAATCCACCTAACCTGCACATCTTTGGACTGTGGGAGGAAACCCACGCAGACACAGGGAGAACGTGCAAACTCCACACAGACAGTGACCCGAGGCCGGAACCGAACCCGGGTCTCTGACGCCGTGAGGCAACAGTGCTAACCACACACTACCGCACTTGTACCTAGAGCAAGGAAGAAAGGAGGAACTTGCATTTGCATAGCCTCAGGACGTCCCAAAGCGCTTTACAATCAATTAAATACTGTGGAAAACGTGCGACAGATGCAGAGGCTCAAAGATCTTTTGCCAGGAACCTCACAAAGATAATGGAGAGTCGAGCACACAAGAATGTCTGTACCCGGGCGTGCTCAAAGCCAGGAACTACAAACGAGCTCCGCGCTGCCAGAGAGAAACTAAACGGGAAGCTGATCTCGAACCTGATTACTGTACCCAGTCGGCCGGGCTGGGACAAGCACACGCCCGACCGACATACAACACCGAGTCTCGCAAACAGAACAGATAAAACCGCACCTGGTCAAGCGCTGGCGACTGCCAAGTGTCACAGCAATACATCAGCTCTGCATCACGACACAAGGAGAACAGAGAGGGGGGAGGAGTGGGGTGAACTGTAAATAGTTCATATCAAACCGTACTCGGCACACACTACTTTTTAAAAGCCTCCCCCCCTCCACACACACACACACACGCACACACACACACACACGCACACACACACACACGCACACACACGCACACACACACACACGCACACACACACACACGCACACACACACACACGCACACACAGTGAGAAGATCACATACCCGGCAGCGAGACACAACAACCCTTTGCCTTTAATGATAGAAGGATTCTAAAAGCTGGCACCTGCACCAGAGAGGAACACCTCACCGCCTGCCCTGCCAAACAGGTTACAGAGGCTCCTTGGGTTTCAGACTTTGATCGACACGTCATTCCCGAGGCACAGTCATGAGGAATGTGGAGCGAGTCACTATCTAACCCTCTCCCTGGGCCGGGTGCTGATAACAGAGTCCTCAGGCTGCCTTTGGAACATCCCTTCGGAGAGCTGGTCGGACAACACCAGAAACTACAGCTGCGTGCGCACACACAAACATATATACAATACGCCCAGAGCGGGCATGCTTTCACAAGAGAATTAACACAACTCGCAGCCAGTGTAATTATAGTCTGCAGCTACAAATTAAAATGGTTCGCTTATCGCATGGCTTGCCACACCACTGAAAAACGTTTTGTTTTGAACACCAAGTTTCTACACTTAACTGGCAAACTCCAAGAGAAACCATGCAGGGATCGCAGCCTATCCCCCCCACTCCAGGGATCGCAACTGACCGCTCCCACCCCCTCCAGGGATCGCAGCCGACACCCCCGTCCAGGGATTGCGGCCGACACCCCCGTCCAGGGATTGCGGCCGACACCCTGTCCAGGGATAGAATCATAGAACCCACCCCCCCCCCCCCCCCCCCAGGAATGGCAGCCGACCCCCCCCCCCCCGCATCCAGGAATGGCAGCCGCCCCCCCCCCCCCCCCCCCCACCCCGCATCCAGGAATGGCAGCCGACCCTCCACCTCC
Source organism: Carcharhinus amblyrhynchos (assembly GCF_965287045.1). NCBI lineage: Eukaryota > Metazoa > Chordata > Chondrichthyes > Carcharhiniformes > Carcharhinidae > Carcharhinus > Carcharhinus amblyrhynchos. Next base: position 37,749 of record NW_027650274.1, on the reverse strand, counting down.
ACCATCCACGGATCGCAACTGATTGCTGTACAAATCTGAATGGCGAGATAGTAAAATTACCATTTCAAGGCAGTTACATGCTTTTGATTTATTATTGTCACATGTATTGGGATACAGTGAAAAGTATTGTTTCATGCACGCTGTACAGACAAAGCATACCATTCATAGAATACACAGATTTGATTTATTATAGTGGGCAGGGCCAAAAGGGGGACAGGGCGCTGGCAGGACCGAGGGGGGGACAGGGCCAAGAGCGGACAGAGCACGAGCAGGGCCAAAGAATATAAAAACTCCTGAATACGTCACTGAGACGCTAGCTGACCGGACACACTGCTTTCTGTCTCCGTCCTCCATCTCAGGAACTCAAAGAAAACATACCGCAGGCTATCACGATTCCCACTGGGTAAAACATAATTGCCGAACAGGCATTTGTAAAATTTAATCCTCTGTCCCACTTTCTCTACACAGCCAATGCCGTCAGTGCGACATTACAGCTCCACAAACCAAACCACTCGCAATCAAGGTGACTCTGTCCTTCCATCACGTTAATAGTGCATCACAGGTAGTGCCAGCGATGGCCCAAAGGGCAGAGGCAGCGCGTCCAGTAGGAATTTCCAAGCCAAACACTTTGAGGGGAAGAATCTGAAGGGAGGGTGAGGCTGGTTATATCATGGAATCCCTACAGTGCAGAAGGAGGCCATTCGGCCCAATCGAGCCTGTGCCAATCACCCAATTCCATCCAGGCCCTATCTCCGTAACCTCACGTATTTACCCTGCTAATCCCCCTGACACTAAGGGACAATTTAGCATGGCCAATCTACCTAACCCGCACATCTTTGGACTATGGGAGGAAACCCACGCAGATACGGGGAGAAGGAGGAGATTCCTGGGTGGGATTGTTGTCAGTGCAGACTCCATGGGCCTCCTTCTGCACTGGAGGGATTCCATGATTCTAGCTATGTCCCCTTGTTCAAAGTGTTCTGCAAAATATAGCGCATAAAACTATAGTTTACACGGTTCACAAACAACTCAGACACAACTTTCCAAGCACGCTAGTCTCATTTTGCTGCGTTATTTGTGTTGCATGTCCCAATTGATTGGGTAATTTTGTGTATTTAAGGGTGAACAATCGCTGGATTGCACCCAGTTTGCAATCATACAGAAATAACTTTATCATTGTGCAAGAGGTTTACACAAGCATTGAGGAATTTTCACCGTACGAGCTAGTGTCAAGACACACCTGAGTTTATTTCATTCTTTTTTAAAAAAGGATCATTGTGCCTCCCTGCAAGAGATGGCAACACTGAACATATGCACTGTGCCTGATTAAAGAAAGAGGACTGCTTAAAATTTCATTCACAAAAATGGAGACGGCGCTAGAACTACGTAGAAACAACTGTCAAATGCTGGAACAAAACAGTTGCAAAATCACCTTCAGACACAGGCGGACATCTGAATTAGGATCATAGAATCTCTACGGTGTGGAAGGAGGCCATTCAGCCCATCGAGTCTGCACTGACAACAATCCCACCTAGGCTCTATACACGTCACCCCACATATTTACCCGCCTAGACCCTCTAATCTACGCTTCCCAGGACACGAAGAGGCAATTTAGCATGGTCAATCCACCTAACCTGCACATCTTTGGACTGTGGGAGGAAACCGGAGCACCCGGAAGAATCCCACACAGACACAAGGAGAACGTGCAGACTCCGCACAGACCGTGACCCAAGCTGGGAATCGAACCCACGTCTTCTGTGAGGCAGCAGTACTAACCCACTACGCCGCCCATATTTAGTCAGGCCAGCAGCAGACACTTATATGCTGGGTTCACAAGGCCCTTATCTTTGCCAGAAATGTCAATAAGGTGACTAATGAATGCAGATCAGTTTAACTGGTTAATCTAGTTATTCCTCCCTTTAAACGGGGATGGTGTGACATTCCACTCTTTCCATCCGAAATTGTGCAAGGATAGCTATGTGTATACTTGTCTAACGCCTAATTGAGTGCTGAATGAGGAGCAGGTCCCACTTACACTCATGAATGTGTGTGTGGTGGGTGGGGAAGTATTAGTAACAAGGCTCCCCAATCAAGCACCCCAACACTCTTCCAACAGAAGCTGAACTGGACCCTGTCACATAAATCCTGTGGCTACCAGAGCAGTGATGTGGCGATGCTGGAGTTGGACTGAGGTCATAGAGGTTTACAGCATGGAAACTTGTCCACGCCACCCTTTTTTTTTAAACCCCTAAGCTAGTCCCAGTTGCCCGCATTTGGCCCATATCCGCTCCATACCCATCTTACCCATGTAACTATCTAAATGCTTTTTAAAAGATAAAATTGTACTCGCCTCTACTACTGCCTCTGGCAGCTTGTTCCAGACACTCACCACCCTCTGTGTGAAAAAAAATGCCCCTCTGGACCCTTTTGTATCTCTCCCCTCTCACCTTAATCCTATGCCCTCTAGTTTTAGACTCCCCTACCTTTGGGAAAAGATATTGACTGTCTAACTGATCTGTGCCCCTCATTATTTTATAGACCTCTATAAGATCACCCCTCAGCCTCCTATGCTCCAGAGAAAAAAGTTCCAGTCTATCAGCCTCTCCTTATAACTCAATCCATCAAGTTCCAGTAGCATCCTAGTAAATTTTTTCTGCACTCTTTCTAGTTTAATGATATCCTTTCTATAACAGGGTGACCAGAACTGTACACAGTATTCCAAGTGTGGCTTTACCGAAGTCTTGTACAACTTCAACAAGACGTCCCAACTCCTGCTTTCAATTTATTTCAGAGTGACACTCCGAAAGCTTGTGCTACCAAATAAGCCTGTTGGACTTTAACCTGATGTGGTGAGACTTCTTACTGTCCTTGCCCCAGTCCAATGCCGGCATCTCCATATCTTTGAACAGCACAGGCCTAATGGGCCAAACAGCCTCCTTCTCTGTGCTAAGATTCTTTGGTTTCACACTGTCTATGCCAGGTGAACTGCCAGCAGGGCAGTATGAGCAGTGGCACCAACTCCCCAAAGGACCACAGGACATAGGAACAGAAGTAGGCCATTCAGCCCATCGAGCCTGCTTCCACCCCCCCCCTGCATTCAGTGAGATCTCGACTGATCTGATAATGATAATGCTCAACTTCCCACTTTCCCACCTTATTCCCCCGATTCCTTTATTGATGAAAAATCTGTCTATCTCAGCTTGGAACATATTTAATGACCCAGCCTCTACAGCACTCTGTGGGAAAGAATTCCACAGATTCACTCCCCTCTAGGAGGAGAAACCTCTCCTCATCTTGGTCTTCAATGGGCAACTCCCTTACTCTGAGATTATACCTTCTGGGCCTAGTCTCTCCCACAAGGAGAGACAACTTCTCAGTATCTACTCTGTCAAACCCCCCCTCAATAAGGTCACCTTTTTTCGTGGGACATGGGTGTTGCTGGCTGGGCCAGAATTTATTGCCCAGCCTTAGTTGCTCTTAGAGGGCAGTTGAGAGTCAACCACATTACTGTGGCTTTGGGGTCACGTTGTTTTTTCCAGCATGGAAACAGGCCCTTTGACCCAACTTGTCAATGCTGCTCTTTTTTAAACACCCAAGCTAATCCCAATTGCCCACATCTGGCCAGACGAGGTAAGGACGTCAGATTTCCTTCCCTAAAGGGAACGAGATGGGTTTTTCCAACAATGGGTCATCAGTAGATTCTTAATTCCAGATGTTAAAACATAGAACAGCACAGTACAGGCCCTTCGGACCTCAATGTTGTGCTGAGCTATGTCCGAACCCAAGATCAAGCTATCCCACTCCCTACCATTCAGGTGTGCTCCTTGTGCCTATCCAATAACCGCTTGCAAGTTCCTAAAGTGTCCGACTCCACTATCATAGCAGGCAGTCCATTCCACACCCCAACCACTCTCCGAGTAAAGAAGCTACCTCGGACATCCCTCCTCTATCTCCCACCACAAAGCTTACAGTTTTGGCAATTTCTACTGAATTCAAATTCCACTATCTGCCGTGGTGGGATTTGAACCCAGGTCCCACAGAACATTAGCTGGAGTTTCTGGATTAATTATCTAGTGATAACATCACAAGGACATCTCATTCTTCTAAACTCCGATGAGTACAGGCCCAACCTGCTCAAACTCTCCTTGTAAGAGAATCCCTCCCTACCTGGGATCGACCTAGTGAACCTTCTCTGGGCTGCCTCCAATGCCAGTACATCTTCCCAGACGCAGGTTTAGGGTGCTGGGGAGCAGGTACAGAGGAGATGTCAGGGGTAAGTTTTTCACTCAGAGGGTGGTGAATGCGTGGAATCGGCATATCTTTCCCTTATCTTTCCTTAGATAAGGGAACTAAAACTGTTCAGTAGTCCAGGTGTGATCTGATGAGTACCTTGGATAGTTTTAGCAAGATTTCCCTATTTCTACACCCCACTTCCTTCGAAATGAAGGCCAACATTCCATTTCCTAATTACCTGATGACATGGCATGCTAGCTTTTTGTGATTTATTCAGGAGGAACGCCCATATCCCTCGGTAACACAGCTTTCACCATCTAAATAACACTCAATTCCCTTTACTCTTCCTACCAAAGTGCACAAGCTCATATTTTCCCACATTGTACAGTCCAAAGATGTGCGGGTTAGGTTGATTGGCCTTGCTAAATTGACCCAAACATCAGGGGGATTAGCAGAATAGGTATGTGGGGTTGTGGGAATAGGGTGGGATTGTGGTGGGTGCGGACCTGATGGGCCGAATGGCTTCCTTCAGCACTGTAGGGATTCCATATTCTGTAAGTGCCGGCGATGGATTGCTCAGGCACTATATTCATGGACAACCCCGGCAGCAAGCACGCTCACACGTGCACCCACCATCCCTACTACACCCCTCTCCGTCCCATCCCAGGTGGAGGAGCGCCGACATGGAAGGGACGCCTCCTCATTCTGCTGACGGACATCGATTTCAGGACCTTGCAAAATACAGGGACCGCTACGCAAAGCTGTAATCGGCCTCCTCTCTTTTTCAATCACGGATGGATAACAGTTACTGCTGAAGACTCTCCAAAAACTACAGTGAAAATAAACACTGGTGTGCCCACCCGGGAGATAAAGCACTTGGCAAGTTGCCAGGTTTACTGTGAGCAGTTTTAGACCACAATGTGCCTGGTTGAAGTGCCCCACTTCTGAGCATTGTAGTTTCAGTGCTTCTGCAGTGTAGTGGAGCTTGTAACGTCCGTGCAAGCAACAGGTATAAAAACAAAACTAGGACGGAACTATTGAGTAATGTTACTTTGCTCCCTGAGTCAAATAGTCATGATCGAAACTGCCACTCCTTAACTTGAGAGACAGGCACAGAGGGAGAGAGACAGGCACAGAGGGAGAGAGACAGGCACAGAGGGAGAGAGACAGGCACAGAGGGAGAGAGACAGGCACAGAGGGAGAGAGACAGGCACAGAGGGAGAGAGACAGGCACAGAGGGCCAAACATTTTCATGCTTACTGAAACAGAATCAAAGCCAGGCAATTCTTTGACAAGGACTGCAAGGCAGAAACTTCTAACATGGTGACAACACGAGAGCAACAGATAAAAAAGAAATTAAAACTTTCATTTCAGTGTAGCCACAAGTAACCGATCGCCTAAACTTTGCAAATATCATAGAAACATAGAAGATAGGAGCAGGAGGAAGCCATTCAGCCCTTCATGCCTGCTCCGCCATTCATCACCATCATGGCTGATCGTCCAACTCAATAGCCTAATCCTGCTTTCTCCTCATAACCTTTGATCCCATTCACCCCGAAGTGCTATATCCAGCTGCCTCTTGAATACATTCAATGTTATGGCATCAACTCCTTCCTGTGGGAATGAATTCCACAGGCTCACCGGGTGAAGAAATGTCTCCTCGTCTCCGTCCTAAATAGTCTACCTTGAATCCTCAGACTGTGACCCCCTGGTTCTGGACTCTCCCCACCATCGGGAACATCCTCCCTGCATCTACCCTGTCTAGTCCTGTTAGAATTTTAAGTGTCTATGAGATTCCCCCCCGCCTCATTCATCTGAACTTCATCGAAAAAAAAATCCTAACCTAATCAATCTCTCCTCATACATCAAGTCCTGCCATCCCTGGAATCAGCCTGGTAAACCTTCGCTGCACTCCCTCGAGAGCAAGATCATCCTTTCTCGGAAAAGGACACCAAAACTGCACACAATACTCTTGTCACCTTTGGTTGGGCTGTTATTATAAATCATCCAATTCTGCTGCAGAACCTACTGGCTGCTTCATCACCCGAATAGAAAGGCTTATCGTTAAGTTGCTAACTCCCACGGTGCTGTCTCAAAGTACAAAGCTGTGAAGGTTATTGTCGACTTGTGACAGACGTACCAGGGAAGGTCATGCCAATCTGGTTTTAAAAGACAGATAGATACACAGCCCAGTGATACAGCAGGCTTACTGCACCCAATGGCATGCCACAGACGTCAAGAAGTCACCACAGCTGTTAAGCAGCATTGACATAATGGGCTGAATGGCCTCCTTCTGGCCAAGGTTTCACATACATCAGAAATTGTAGGAGTAGGTCAGGAGGCCCTGCGGGCCTGCTTGGTCATGGCTAACTCTCTACCTCGACACCACACTCTCTCCTGGGCTCTCTCCATAGCCCTGAACGCTTTTAGAGTCATACAGGTTTACAGCAGGGAAACAGGCCCTTCGGCCCAACTTGTCCATGCCGCCCTTTTTTTTAAAACCCCTAAACTAATCCCAATTGCCCGCATTTGGCCCATATCCCTCTATACTCATCGTACGCATGTAACTATCTGAATGCTTTTTCAAAGATAAAATTGTACCTGCCTCTGGCAGCTCGTTCCAGACACTCACCACTCTCTGGGTGAAAAAAAACTGCCTCTCTGGGCACTTTTGTATCTCTCCCCTCTCACCTTAAACTTATGCCCTCTAGTTTTAGACTCCCCTACCTTTGGGAAAAGATATTGACTATCTAGCTGATCTGTGCCCCTCATTATTTTATTGACCTCTATAAGATCACCCCTCAGCCTCCTACGCTCCAGAGAAAAAAGTCCCAGTCTATTCATCCTTTCCTTATAGCGCAATCCAAGAAGTTCTGGCAACACCCTTATAAATCTTTTCTGCACTCTTTCTAGTTTAATAATATCCTTTCTATAATAGGGTGACCAGAACTGTACACAGTATTTCAAATGTGGCCTTACCAATGTCTTGTATAACTTGAACAAGACGTCCCAACTCCTGTATTCAATGTTCTGACCGATGAAACCAAGCATGCCGAATGCCTTCTTCACCACTCTGTCCACCTGTGACTCCACTTTCAAGGAGCTGTGAAGCTGTACCCCTAGATCTCTTTGTTCTGTAACTCTCCCCAACACCCTACCGTAAGTCCTGCGCTGGTTCAAACTACCAAAATGAATCACCTCGCATTTGTCTAAATTAAACTCTTGGTCTTGAAAACTATATCCTTCTTAAATATATTCCGTGACTGGGCTTCCACAGCTTTCTATGGGAGAGAATTCCACAGGTTCACCGGACTCTGAATGAGGACATTGCTCCACATCTCAGTCCTAAATGCCCACCCTGATTCCTGGCTTGGGTCACTGTCTGTAAGATACCTGTACACTCTCCCCCCACTGTCTGCGTGGGTTTCCTCCGGTTGCTCCGGTTTCCTCCCCCAATCCGAAAAATGTGTGGGTTAAGTTCAAATCCTCCTTCAGTGTACCCAAACAGGCGCTGGAATGTGGCAACAGGGTGGGTTTTCACAGTAACTTCATTGCAGTGTTAATGTAAGCCGACTTGGGACACAAATAAATAAACTTAAACTTAAGATGTGAAGGTTAGGTAGATTGGCCATGCTAAATTGCCCCTTAGCATCCAAAGATGTGCAGGTTAGATGGATTGGCCACGCTAAATTGTCTCTTGGTATCCAAAGACATGTAAGTTAGGTGGCTTAGCTAAATTCTCCCTCAGTGTACCCGAACAGTGTAACAGAGTTTGGCGACTAGAGGATTTCACAGGAATTTCAATGTCAGCCGATTTGTGACTATTAAATAAACTTTACCTTATCCTGAAACTGTGACTCCATGTTCTAGACCTAAGCCCCCCCCGCTCCCCCCTTCCCCCCCACCCCCCAACTCCTCCGTCAGGCAGAGAAAACAACATTCCCGCATTCAGTCTGTCAGAGTTATATGTGCTTCAATTAGATCGACCCCCGTTAACCGGGAAGCTCACAGCCACCAAGGTTAGAAGGGACTGGGGGAGGATTCCGGACATTCCTTTCATTGAGGGGAGAGTGCAGTGAGATGGAGCAGTGGATCCACTGTGGTTCTCACCCAGATAGCTAAACAATGAGTCACACCGATCACTATCACTGAGCTTGGCTACAATGACTCACCCAACCAGTGTCACTCCCCCCAATATTTAAAATTCTTTCATGGGATGCTGGCATCACTGGGCAATCCAGTATCTGTTCCCCATCCCTAATTGCCCCCTTTAAACTGAGTGTCTCGTTCAGGCCATTTCAGAGGGGGGCAGTTAAGAGTCAACCGCATTACTGAGTGTGTGTGTGTGTCTGTGCGTGTGTGTGTCTGTGCGTGTGTGTGTCTGTGCGTGTGTGTGTCTGTATTTTCAATTCCCGGCTTGGGTCAGTATCTGCAAGGAGTTTGCACATTCTCTGGGTGCTCCGGTTTCCTCCCAAATCCAAAAGACGTGCGAGTTAGGGAGCACTAACCTGAATTGGCACCAGAGTGTGGTGACGAGGGGAATTTCACAGTAACTCTACTGCAACGTTAACGTAAGCCCACTCGCGATGAATGAATAAACTTTACTTCAAAAGTCTTTCAGATCATGGGAGGAAACCGGAGCACCCGGAGGAAACCCATGCAGACATGGGGAGAATGTGCAGACTACGCACAGACAATGACTTGAGCTGGGATCGAACCCGGGTCCCTGGCGCAGTGAGGCCCTGCTGCTGTGTCACCGTGTCGCCCACATGCAGACCAGGTAAGGACAGTAGTTTTCCTTCCCTAAAGGGGGTACTGGTGAACCAGATGGGTTTTTTTTATGACAATCGATGATAGCTGGCTGAGATAAATAAATGAATGATTACAAAAGGCTAGGCATTGGAAGAAATAAACTGGCTGAGCTATGGGGATACAGCACGGGGTAAGTGGGACTGACTGATTTATTCTGGAGACTTGGCAATGGGGTGACATGTTGGCATACTGCTGCCTCACAGCGCTATGGACCCAGGTCCAATCCCTGGTTCAGGTAACTGTGTGTATGGAGTTTGCAGGTTCTCCCCATGTCTGCATGGGTGTCCTCCCACACTCCAAAGATGTGTGGGTTAGGTGGGTTGGCCGTGCTAAATTGCCCCTTAGCATCAGGGAGATGAGAAGGGTAAATGCGTGGGTCTACAGGGATAAGACCCTAAGCGGGATTGTGGTTGGCGCAGACTCGAGGGGACTGAATGGCTTCCTTTTGTACTGTAGGGATTCTATGAATGGCCCCCTCCTGTACTGCAATGCTCGTAAGTAACATCCGGGAGGGAGGGAGGGAGGAAACCTCACAGGAACAAAAATTAAATAAACAAATTCCTGTCCCCACACAACGCAGATCACCACTGGGTTTAACTTGACGCTCCAGAAACCTGAGCTGTGGTTTCATGTGTCATGCTGCAGTTTGTAGCCTGGGAGGAGACATTTACAAATTGTTATCTGGGACAATAATGTTCGAGCATCAGACACACATGGACTGAATATTAATAACGCTTCTTTTTAGGGCAGAGATAGAAACACTCGTACTTTTCAAAAGAGAAACGCGAGATGAAAATAGCTCTATGCTGCTTAACAAATTCCCCTCCCCACCTTCCCCCCACCCCTTTGAGAGGGGTACGGCATCCTGCTGGGGTACGTTCCAAGAAACATCGTTCAGTATCTCGCCCAAGGGGCCTAATCTTTGCATGACCCTGGACAAGGAATGTTGGCAAGCAACTTGACCGCAGAGAAGGCACCGCAGGCAACTCTGCACCCAACTCTACAGGCTGGAAACTTTCTGGACGGGAGTCACTGCCGAATAAGCAAGGACAGCGGTCTTTACATCAGGCTAGTTCACTCAACACGGACAGGTAGCTCAAATTGGAGGCCTTCGGGTTCCATATACACGGTGGTGGTGGTGGTAATAACGGTGTTGGGGAGGGGGGCCACTCCCATACTCATAAGGCGGAATCACCGATGGGAGGGGAAATTGCGCAAGAGGCCCGAATCACACGGACGCCTGACGCGATTGTCCCCGACCCCGCCGGTGACAGAGCGGCACTCCCATTACTCAATGTCAGGCACATCATTAGAATAAGTTGGCATCTCACTAACGGGCTTCTACGCTGGAACTGTTCTCTCTCGGTCCACCGCGAAGGAAATCCATTCATGCCAGCACAAGCGTCAGGCTGGCACGTGTTACAACTGGGGGTGGGGACAAGCTTCAAAAACGGCACTCCAACCTTTAAACATCGAAGCCAGTTACACAGATTTCTTTCCAATGATGGAGAAGATGCTTTGTTCGCACTTCAGCATCCCCTGCTCCTGATTTACGGGCACCCGGTGCGGAGAAGGGGGCTGGGGCAGGAAAGGCAGAGGGTCTCCTCATGAACCTGCTCCCAGGCTGAGCCAAACGGATGGGCGTCGCTGGCTCAGCCGGCATTTATTGCCCGTCCCTAGTTGCCCTTGGAGGGGCAGTTGAGAGTCAATCCCATTGCTGTGGCTCTGGGAGTCACATGTAGGCCAGACCGGGGCAAGGACGGCAGATTTCCTTCCCTAAAGGGAACCGGATGGGTTTTCCCAACAATAGGTCAGCAATGGGTTCTTAATTCCAGATATTTTTCATTGAATTCGAATTCCACCATCTGCCGTGGGTGGGATTCGAACCCGGGTCCCCCAGAACATTAGCTGAGTCTTTGGATAAATAGCGATGAAACCACTAGGCTATCAGCTCCCCATTAGTGGCTAAAATTGCAAGTCAGCCTACTTTTGAAGAAAGTATCTTGTAAGGTGTTATTCACAGTCAACACTCAGGGGATCATTGAAAACATCTGGTTCTAAAGGCAGACAATTATTTATGTTATTTCCAAAGAAAACTGCATCAAACGCATTCAAATCGTTCAAACTCACCCCAACTCATTAACATACTGAAACCGTAACAGCTACAAGGTCCATTTGGAAGGCAGGGGGGTGGAAATTGACCAATGTTATAATTCTTTCATGAGAAGTGGCAAGTCTCATCAACTTTTACAGATGCCCCACAGAAAGCATTCTTTCTGGTTGTATCACAGCTTGGTCTGGGCTCCTGCTCTACCCAAGACCACAAGGAACTACAAAAGGGTGGTGAATGTAGCCCACTCCCATCACGCAAACCAGCCTCCCATCCATTGACTCCATCTACACTTCCCGCTGCCTCGGGGAAAAGCAGCCATCATAATCGAGGACCCCCCCACCACCACCACCCCGGACATTCTCTCTTTCACCTTAGCTATGAGGAGAGGTTGGAGAAACTTGGTTTGCTCTTACTGGAGCGACAAGAGGTTGAGGGGAGACTTGATGGAAGTCTACAAGATTATGAGAGGCATGGACAGAGTGGATAGTCAGCAGCTTTTTCCCCAGGGTGGAAGAGTCAATTACTAGGGGGCAGAGGTTAAAGGTGCGAGGGCAAGGTTTAAAGGAGATGTACGAGGCAGTTTTTTTATATACAGGGAGTAGTGGATGCCTGGAACTTGTTGCCAGGGGAGGTAGTGGAAGCAGATATGGTAGTGACTTTTAAGGGACGTCTTGACAAATACATAATACATAATACATAAATTTCTATGAATGGGAATAGAGGGATATGGCCCCTGGAAGGGTAGGGGATTTTAGTTCAGACAGGCAGCATGGTCGGTGCAGGATTGGAGGGCCGAAGGGCCTGTTCCTGTGCTGTAATTTTCTTTGTTCTTCTGTCAGGAAAAGATACAAAAGTCTGAGGTCACGTACCGACCGATTCAACAACAGCTTCTTCCCGGCTGTCTGACTTTTGAATGCACTTACGTGATATTAAGTTGATCTTTCGCTACACCCTAGCTATGACTGTAACACTACATTCTGCACCCTCTCCTTTCCTTTGTTCCTATGTACTCTATGAATGGTATGCTTTGTCTGTATACCACGCAAGAAACAATACTTTTCACTGTGACAATAATAAATCAAATCAATTAAAAAAGGTATTTAACAACCAGACCCTGAGCACTTATTAAGGGAGACCGCTGTCAGGAAGGACGTCCCAATACATGTGACAATAATAAATCAAATGAAAAGAAAAAGTTACATTTTGTCTGTATGGCGTGCAAGAATTCCCTGCATCCCAATACATGCGATAGTAATCAAATTATTAAGAAAGGGTACTATTTGATGAACGGACTCAGAGCACTTGTAAAGAAAGACCGCCAACAAGATATTCCAATACATGTGACAATAATAAATCAAATCTATGTACTCTATGAACAGTATGCTTTGTCTGTATAGCATGCAAGAAACAATACTTTTCACTGTACTCATCCCAATACGTGCGACGATAATAAATCAAATTCAAATCAAACAAATGGGATGTTTTGTCCATATAATGCAGGAGAAATAATACTTTTCACTGTATCCCAATAATCAAATTAGTAAGAAAGGGTATTATTTGATGAACAGACCCACAGCATACGTACAGACAGACCACTATCAGGACGCTCCAATACATGTAAAAATAATAAATCAAATTTAAATCAATCAAATGGTACGTTTTGTCTGCATATTGCAAAATAAATACATTTCCCTGTCTCCCAAGAATCAAATTATTAAAAAAGGGTATTATTTGATGAAGGGACCCAGAGCACTTGTAAAGAGAGACCGTCGTCAGGACGTCCCAATACATGCGACAATAATAAATCAAATTCAAATCAAACAAATGGTATGTTTTGTCTGTATAATGCAAAAGAAATAATACTTTTCACTGTATCCCAATAATCAAATTAGTAAGAAAGGGTACTATTTAATGAAGGAACCCAGAACAGGTGTACAGAGAGACTGCCATCAGGATGTTCTAATACATGCAAAAATAATAAATCAAATGGTACATTTTGTCTGTATAGTGCAAAATGAACAATACTTTTCCCTGTATCCCAATAATCAAATTATAAAGAAAGGGTATCATTTGATGAATGGACCCAGAGCATTTATGAAGAGAGACCACCATCAGGACGTTGCACCACATGCTTCACTAATAAATCAAATTCAAATCAAACTCAAATCAAACAAATGGGACGTTTTGTCTGTATAATACAAAACAATACTTTTCCCTTTATCCCAATAACTAAATTATTAAAAAAGGGTATTATTTGATGAAGGGACGCAGAGCACCTGTAAAGAGAGACCGCTGTTCAGGACGTCCCAATACATGCGACAATATTAAATCAAATTTAAATCAATCAAATGGTACGTTTTTGTCCGTATAGTGCAAAATAAATTCTTTTCCTTGTCTCACAATAATCAAATTATTAAAAAAGGGCATTATTTGATGAAGGGACCCGGAGCACTTGTAAAGAGAGACCGTCGTCAGGACGTCCCAATGCATGCGACAATAATAAATCAAATTTAAACCAAATGAGTGGTACATTTTGTCTGTATAGTGCAAAAGAAATACTTCTCCCTGTCTCCCAATAATCAAATTATTAAAAAAGGGTATTATTTGATGAAGGGACCCAGAGCACTTGTAAAGAGAGACCGTCACCAGGACGTCCCAGCGCATGCGACAATAATAAATCAAATTTAGATAGAAAATAAGGGTTAGGGCATGTTTTGACACGCTTCTTCGGCGCAGAACAGCAAACAGGTGAAGTTAGGGAAATCATGGATGCAAATTTCAGCCCCCATGTTAACTCAACATTGCCTACCTTTCCCTTTAGGGGGGCTGGGGGCAGCTAAATAAAAGCATGGCAATGGGAATGTTTGTTATGCAAAAGGAGGATTGCAGGAAGGCCAGCCTGGTGCATTGCCGTTTCCTTGCATTGGAGGAGAATCCACCTTGTTGGAAGCTCCTGGGGGATTGAGCGCTCACCTGGCAGCGACGGAAAGCTGGGTTTTCCCGGCGATGGGGAGGTTTTGAAGGGTAAGTTACCTCAGGGTTTTCCAGTGCGGGGTGTTTTCCGTCGAATGGGTGCTTTTTCGCCCCACTTTTACCTCAGTTTATTTTTCCATCAGATTTAAACCCGGGAGACGGTGCCTTTCTAACCGAACCTGCGGCTCGAGCGCGGTGCCGGAAGTCCCGCCCTGCGCCGCCGCCGATTGGCCGCAACCCCGCCCGCCCCTTTCACCATTGGTCCGCCCGACTGTCAGTCAGCAGTCCCCGCCCCCCCCTCCGGACAGGTTTGATTGACAGGCTGGGCAGGCGGACACCAGAAGAGGTGGCTACAGGTGGATGGCCACCAAGGAGGTGGTGCAAGAGGGAGATGGCACAACACATCAAGGTGTGCGCACTGGCCATGGGCAGGAGTGATGGACCCATGGATTGGCCATGCACAATTGCCCCCTTTAGTGTCCAAACATGTCTACCTTAGATGGATTGGCCATGCTAAATTGCCCCTTGGTGTCCAAAGATGTGTGGGTTAGCTGAATTGGCCACGCTAAATTGCCCCTTAGTATCCAAAGATGTGCAGGTTAGATGAATTGGCCATGCTAAATTTCCCTTTGGTGTCCAAAGATGTGCTGGTTAGGGGGATTGGCTATGCTAAATTGCCCCTTAGTGTCCAAAGATGTCTAGATTAGATGGATTGGCCATTCTAAATTGCCCCTTAATGTCCAATGATTGTGCGTTAGGTGGATTGGCTATGCTAAATTGCCCCTTAGTGTCCAAACATGTCTACCTTAGATGGATTGGCCATGCTAAATTTCTCCTTAGTGTCCAAAGGAGTGTAAGTTAGGTGGATTGACTATGCTAAATTGCCCATTAGTACCCAAAGTTGTGCAGGTTAGGTGGATTGGCCATGTTAATTTGCCCTTTAGTGTCCAAAGATGTGCAGGTTAGGTGGATTGGCCATGCTAAATTGCCTCTTAGTGCCCAAAGATGTGTAGGTTAGGGTGGATTGGCCATGCTAAATTGTCCCTTAGTGTTCAAAGATGTGCAGGTTAGGTGGATTGGCTATGCTAAATTGCCCCTTAGTGTGGGGGGGGGGGGGGGGGGCGGGGGGGAGGAGTCACACAAAAAGATGGAGTGAAGACCACCATCAGTTTAGCCACAAACGTGTCTTAGTGGGTACAGGCTTGAGGGCGAATGGCCCACCTCTCCAGATTCGAATGTCCACGAGAGCCAGCACAGTCTGTGTGGGCTGAATGGCCTTTCTTGCGTGCTGTACAAGTGTACGATCTCAAATTAACAGCAAGGAACATATCCTTCGATGGCCAGACTGAAACGTCAAGTGATTTCACAGCTCCACCATCAGTCAACCCAGGAACACTGCACTACCTGCCGGCTCTGTCACAAGTCTGTTGTTTCTCACCTCGAGAAAGGAAACTCCAAGCGCAGCACTTGTGGTCGGGGAGATGAGGTGAGTCTTGGCTTCAGCAGTTAGCAGATTGCTGAGGGACGGAACAGGAGGAGCTAGAATGGGTTTTGCAAGCTCATACACTAGTCTCTAATGATAAAAAACAGAGCTGGTTCAAACTAAAGGAAATGGAGATTAAAATTGATGGATCCTCAATGTTGGGCATTGCTGTAGGTGTATTAAAAATCACAACATTGTGTTGCAATCCCAGAACAAGAACCCCCCCCAATTTTGTGACAATCCCAGAACAAGACTCCCAATTTTGATACGATCCCAGAACAAGATCTCCAATTTTGTCATGAACCCAGAACAAGACCTCCAATTTTGTTACAATCCCAGAACAAGACCCTCAATTTTGTTACGATCCCAGACCAGACTCCCAATTTTGTTAGTTGGATTGTCCATGCTAAATTGCCCCTTAGTGTCCAAAGTTGTGCAGGTTAGGTGGATTGGCCATGCTAAATTGTCCCTTAGTGTCTAAAGATGTGCAGGTTAGGTGGATTGGCCATGCCAAATTGCCCCTTAGTGTCCAAAGATGAGCAGGTTAGGGGGATTGGCCATGCTAAGT
Source organism: Carcharhinus amblyrhynchos (assembly GCF_965287045.1). NCBI lineage: Eukaryota > Metazoa > Chordata > Chondrichthyes > Carcharhiniformes > Carcharhinidae > Carcharhinus > Carcharhinus amblyrhynchos. The sequence continues at coordinate 21,567 of NW_027650274.1, read as the reverse complement.
TGCCCCTTAGTGTCCAAAGATATGCGGGTTAGGTGGATTGGCCATGCAAAATTGCCCCTTAGTGTCCAAAGATGTATAGGTTGGGTGGATTGGTCATACTAATTTGCCCCTTAGTGTCCAAAGATGTGTAGGTTGGGTGGATTGGTCATACTAATTTGCCCCTCAGTGACCAAAGATGTGTAGGTTAGGGTGGATTGGCCATGCTAAATTGCCCCTTAATGTCCAAAGATGTGCTGGTTAGGGTGGATTGGCCACACTAAATTGTCCCTCAATGTACCCAAACAGGAGTGTGGCGACTTGGGGGATTTTCACAGTAACTCCATCGCAGTGTTAACGTCAGCCGACCTGTGACACCGATAAGTCAGTAAGTGAGCAGACTGGAACGGTTCTTGTTTTATAAAATCTCTTTTTATTGCCATTGAAAGTATACAAAAAAAACCTTTTTTTTTAATTAAAACTGTAAAACACAAATTCTAATCTTTCAATGTTGTTTCCTTCTCAAGGGAACACTTGCGATCACTGAGTAAAGTCCGGTGGTATACAGGTGACTCGATTTCCGCACTCCCCCACCCTGCCACCCTTCCCCCCCACCCCCCTCCCCCACCAAAAGCGGGGTCGGGGGCCACGTCGAGATGTAGTTTTTTTTTGTCTGCCGCTAACACACAGCAGGGGCGCGTGTCCTACTCTACGCTCCCCCCCACCCCCACTGCTACGACGGTATCAGACCACATACACTGCTTCGGGAATGCGTGACACAACCTGCGTTTTGCGCGTGTGTGGTTTACCCTTGAAGGAATCTCTGTTTAGCCTTCGCTCCCTGCCCACGCCCCACTCCCGTCCTACTCACGTGCCCCCCCCCCCCCCCACACCTTCACAAGCCCCGCGAAAGTCGGTACAATCCCGACAGTGCAGAAGGAGGCCATTCTGCCCATCGAGTCTGCACTGACCACAATCCCACCTGGGCCCTCACCCCATGCATTTACCCTAGCTAGTTCCCCTGACACTAAGGGATAATTTAGCATGGTCAATCCACCTAACCTGCACATCTTTGGACACTAAGGGTCAATTTAGCACGGCCAATCCACCTAACCTGTACATCTTTGGCTACTAAGGGGCAAATTAGCATGGCAAATCCACCTAACCTACACATCTTTGACACTAAGGGGCAATTTAGCATGGCCAATCCACCTAACCTGCACATGTTTGGACACTAAGGGTCAATTTAGCACGGCCAATCCACCTAACCTACACATCTTTTGACACTAAGGGGCAATTTAGCATGGCAAATCCACCTAACCTGCACATCTTTTGACACTAAGGGGCAATTTAGCATGGCCAATCCACCTAACCTGCACATGTTTGGACACTAAGGGACAATTCAGCATGGCCAATCCACCTAACCTACACATCTTTGGATACTAAGGGGCAATTTAGCATGGCCAATCCACCTAATCTGCACATCTTTGGACACTAAGGGACAATTTAGCATGGCCAATCCCCCTAATCTGCACAGCTTTGGACACTAAGCGGCAATTTAGCATGGCCAATCCACCTAACCCACACATCTTTGGATACTAAGGGGCAATTTAGCATGGCCAATCCACCTATCCCGCACATCTTTGGATACTAAGGGGCAATTTAGCATGGCCAATCCACCTAACCTGCACATGTTTGGACACTAAGGGGCAATTTAGCATGGCCAATCCACCTAACCTACACATGGATGTCGCTGGCTGGCCCAGCACATCCCTAGTTGTCCTTGGAGGGCAGTTGAGAGTCAACCACATTACTCTGGAGTCACACGTAGGCCAGACTGGATAAGGGCTGCAGACTTCCTCCCCTAAAGGACATTAGTGAACCAGATGGGTTTTTCCGACAATGGGACATCGGTAGATTCTTAATGCCAGCTATTTTTTATTGAATTCAAATTCCACAGTCTGCCGTGGCGGGATTCGAACCCAGGTCCCCCAGAACATGAGCTGGATTTTTGGATTAATAGTCTAGCGATAATCCCACCAGGCCATCACCTCCCCTTAAAGAGCATTGACTCATCCAAAGGGGGGGATGGCGGAATGGTACACCAGTTGAAAATGCGGGTGTAAGTTAACCGCCAAGACCTCACACACACTCAAAACACAGGCCGAACCGCGGCATGCCCAGCTAGCGCAAAACCCTATCTTTCCCTTAACGTGAGTTGGGGGGGAGCCACCGTGTACCACATCGATAAACTGCTTCGCTAAAGTATATATAAAAAAAACAAAAACGCCCCTACAATCCTTCTACGTATTATAGTAAAATAAACTTAGCGACAATTCTTTTCTTTTCTCCCCCGCTCCGAACTCTTTTCCTTTCTGTAGTAAATATCGAATACCTAGGAAGAGTAATATTTTACATTTCACTCTGCAAAAAAATTTCGTTTTTTTTGTTTAAGAAAGAGAGATTACTATTGTATAAAACCTTACGAATAGTGAAAAATAATTCGGATCTCGAGTTTCCTCTTTTCCTTTTATGTTAAATTACACGTGTGTCTCTCCGTGACTAGCTCTTTCGAGGAACTGTCCTGGTCCTCACCTTTGTACCCTAAGAAAATAACGTTTCCTGAGATGCCGTGGCCTCATGACTTGGCCCTATGATAAGGAAAAGTTGGCGGCTCCATATTTTTCGTTCCCCCCCTCCCCCCATCTCCGAAAGGCAGTAATTGGCAAAGCACTCTTGCTACAGGAGAGAGGAAAAGCTATTTCTTGCCCTCCCGGTCCCCCACCGTCATCCCGGAAACCGTGACAAAGGATCTTTGCCACCCACCCTCCCGAAACGTCGACCCGTTTTTTTTTTCCCTCCCCCCTCTTTCGAACGCTGGTGGTTATCGCCGGCGCGCCCCCAGGTCTTTGGACTTCCAGCGTTCTCCCTTCGCCAAGTTACAGCCCGGTCGCCAAGAGCGTCCGATATCCCGTTAACCAAATCGATAAGTCAGATACGAAGATCTGTCCCGTTTGTCCCCCTGGAACTTTTAACCGAGGGGAAATGGTGGCCGGGGGTGGGGGGGGGGTGGGAGGTGGAGCTTGGAGGAGTTGCAGGAGACATCCCAAGGTCCAGGAGGTGGTGGGAGGGGGTGTTGGGGGGGGGGGGGGGGGGGTGGCTGGGGAGGGAAGGGGGGATGCGGAGAATGCTTGATCAGTTTGACCGAGAGTTTACAGAATCCCGACAGTGCAGCAGAAGGCCATTCGGCTCCATCGAGTCTGCACCGACCGGAATCCCACCCAAACCCTATCCCCGTGATCCCACATATTTACCCTGCTAGCCCTCCTGACACTAAGGGACAATTTAGCATGGCCAATCCACCCTAACCTACACATCTTTGGACACTAAGGGACAATTTAGCATGGCCAATCCACCCTAACCTACACATCTTTGGACACTAAGGGACAATTTAGCATGGCCAATCCACCCTAACCTACACATCTTTGGACACTAAGGGACAATTTAGCATGGCCAATCCACCTAAGCTACACATCTTTGGACACTAAGGGACAATTTAGCATGGCCAATCCACCTAACCTACACATCTTTGGACACTAAGGGACAATTTAGCATGGCCAATCCGCCTAACCTACACATCTTTGGACACTAAGGGACAATTTAGCATGGCCAATCCGCCTAACCTACACATCTTTGGACACTAAGGGACAATTTAGCATGGCCAATCCACCTAACCTACATATCTTTGGACACTAAGAGGCAATTTAGCATGGCCAATCCACCTAACCTACACATCTTTGGACACTAAGGGACAATTTAGCCTGGCCAATCAACCTAACCTACACATCTTTGGACACTAAGGGGCAATTTAGCATGGCCAATCCACCTAACCTGCACATCTTTGGACTGTGGGAGAAAATCAGAGCACACGGAGGAAACCCACGCAGACATGGTGGTATCCAGGCAGACATGGTCCCGTATCTAAGGAAGGATAGCATGCTACCCAGCATGCTACTGTGCAGAGGGACCTGGGGGTCCTTGTGCACGAGTTGCAAAAACCCAGTCTGCAGGTGCAGCAGGTGGTCAGGAAGACGAATGGGATGTTGGCCCTTATAGCGAGGGAGATAGAATATAAAAGCAGGGAGGTCTTGCTGCAACTGTACAGGGCACTGGTGGGGCCGCAGCTGGAGTACTGTGTGCAGTTTTGGTCGCCGCACTTGCGCAAGGATATATTGGCCTTGGAGGGAGTGCAGAGGAGGTTCACTAGGCTGATACCGGAGATGAGGGGGTTGAACTATGAAGAGAGACTAAATAGACTGGGTCTGTACTCGTTGGAGTTTAGAAGGCTGAGGGGGGATCTTATAGAGACGTATAAGATAATGAAGGGGATGGATAGGGTAGAGGTAGAGAGATTCTTCCCGCTTAGAAAGGACAGCAGGACTAGAGGGCACAGCCTCAAGATAAGGGGGGGTCGGTTTAGAACGGAGTTGAGGAGGAACTTCTTCACTCAAAGGGTGGTGAATCTCTGGAATTCTCTGCCCGTTGAAGTGGTGGAGGCGACCTCGCTGAATATATTTAAGTCACGGGTAGATAGGTTTCTGATAGACAAGGGAATTAAGGGTTATGGGGAGAAAGTGGGAAAGTGGAACTGATCCACTTCAGATCAGCCATGGTCTTATTGAATGGCGGGGCAGGCTCGAAGGGCTAGATGGCCAACTCCTGCTCCTATTTCTTATGTTCTTACCCATCCGAAAAGATATAAGATCGAGCGTGAGAAAGGTTAAGGTAATTGGGCCATTGGAGATCTCCAGGGGCCAGCTGTCTCTAATCTTCAATCAGTGTGGAAATTGAGGGGGATAAGTTGATTGGGTTGGTCACAAGATGGTGGAGCAGGCTCGATGGGCCGAATGGCCCACTTCCACTTCCCACGTCTCACGGAGGTGACTCCAGGTAAGGGTGTCGGTCTGAGGGTGACGAGCTGCGGTGAATGTTGGAACCAACTAATCTTCTAGGGGTGTTGGGAGGAAGAGCCTGGATCCTCGGGGTTGGGTGGGGGGCGGTGGGGGAGGCTTGCTTGTACAGGCGGGGGGTGGGGGGTAGGAAATCCGCCTCTCCTTGAAGCCAAATATCCATCCCTTTGGAACCAAACCACGAGGCGTGGGAGAAGTGGGTTGGGTGGATTCGGGTAATTGCGGGGAGGAGGACAGGTCGATGGGATGAGGATGGGTATGCGGAGAGGGGGATCTGTCTGACTCCAAGTTGGCCGATATCAAGCCAGCTCTGCTCCAAAGGAAGCTCCTGGAACTGGGGGGGTCCAACCACTGGGATTCCAATCCCCCCCAACCCAACACCCGCCTCCTCGCCTCCCCCCCGAGACAGGGTCAAGCCCGCACTGACATTGGATGGTAGTTCTTAAAGGGAATCGGTCTACTTTCCTCGCAATGTCGCCTCCATCAAGGCTGGTCCTCCTCCTCCTCATTAACCTCCTTCTTCCAAAACTCCTCCCTGCTCCCTTCCTTATTTCCCACCCCCCTCACTCACCTCGGCCCCCAACAACCCATCCCAATCAACGGGATCACTTCAGGATTCAGGAGGCTGATGGAGGGTGGGGGGTGAAGGAGGGTGGGGTAACTCTGGCAAGGTCATCCCTCCCTCCCTCCCTCCCTCCGTGTCCTCCCCTCTCACAGCCTTTGGCCTACCCCCCTCAGTTTATTAAAGAGCCCCTACCCGCACCCCCCCCCCAACCCACTACAATGACGGTTCGCTGCCCCACAACCCCCATCATAACCAACCCCCTCCCCAACATCCCCCTCCCATCCCAAGACAACAACAACCCTCGTAACTCCAGGCCGCAGCTTAAGTGTCAAGAATGCATTTCTCCGCCCCCCCCCACCTCCCCCCCCACTTCACCAAAAGACCACCATCGATCGCCAGCCCTGCAAAGCAAGCAGAGAGAGGGAGAGAAGGGGCGAGGGGTTGGCGGGAGGGGGGAGGGAGTTTTTGGGGGGGCGGGGGGGGGGGTGGGGAGGTGGGCGGGGGGGGGGGAGAAGGGGAAGAGAGAAGTAACGATTAGCGAGGCAGACGTATCCACAACCATCCAAAACACACGCACACCAACTTGGGCGACCAGGGAGGGACCGCTTTTGTCTCCCACCTTGAGCGCATCCCAAAGCGCTCGCCATTCCCACCACCACCGCCCCCCCCCCCACCCCCTGCCGAACTCCCGTCTACACTTCCCGCTGCCTCGGCGAAAAGCAGCCGGCGTAATCCCCCCGCCCCCGGACATTCTCCCTTCCACCTTCTTCCGTCGGGGAAAAAGGTACAAAAGTCTGAGGTCCCGTACCGACCGACTCAAGAACAGCTTCTTCCCTGCTGCTGTCAGACTTTTGAATGGACCTACCTCGCATTAAGTTGATCTTTCTCTACACCCCTCGCTGTGACTGTTACACTACATTCTGCACCCTCTCCTTTCCTTCTCTATGAACGGTATGCTTTGTACAGTGTGCAAGAAACAATACTTTTCACTGTGTCCCAATACATGTGACAATAAATCAAATCTAAAGAGTCAGCAAGGAATGGCGGCTCAGTATC
>NW_027650274.1:2500-10000 GCF_965287045.1 Carcharhinus amblyrhynchos | reverse complement strand
TGTAGGTTAGGGTGGATTGGCCGTGCTAAATTGCCCCTTAGTGTCCAAAGATGTGTAGGTTAGGGTGGATTGGCCATGCTAAATTGTCCCTTAGTGTCCAAAGATGTGTAGGTTAGGATGGATTGGCCATGCTAAATTGCCCCTTAGTGTCCAAAGATGTGTAGGTTAGGTGGATTGGCCATGCTAAATTGTCCCTTAGTGTCCAAAGATGTGCAGGTTAGGGTGGATTGGCCATGCTAAATTGTCCCCTTAGTGTCCAAAGATGTGTAGGTTAGGGTGGATTGGCCATGCTAAATTGTCCCTTAGTGTCCAAAGATGTGCAGGTTAGGGTGGATTGGCCATGCTAAATTGTCCCCTTAGTGTCCAAAGATGTGCAGGTTAGGGTGGATTGGCCATGCTAAATTGTCCCCTTAGTGTCCAAAGATGTGTAGGTTAGGGTGGATTGGCCATGCTAAATTGTCCCTTAGTGTCCAAAGATGTGCAGGTTAGGGTGGATTGGCCATGCTAAATTGTCCCTTAGTGTCCAAAGATGTGCAGGTTAGGGTGGATTGGCCATGCTAAATTGTCCCCTTAGTGTCCAAAGATGTGTAGGTTAGGGTGGATTGGCCATGCTAAATTGCCTTTTAGGGAGGCTGGGGGAGATGGGTGGGAGGACTTCCTGAGGGACTGGGGGTGTGGTGTGGGAGGGTGGGGGCTGTGGGGGACATGGGAGGGTGGGTTAGTGGGTGGATCGCATGTCGGAACGGAGGACAAGGCGGAAGCGGGGGGGGGAGGTGGCTTTGTGGCGGTCTGGACGGGGGCCGTTGCCCCGGGGGGGGGGGGGGGGGGTGACATGCCGTACCTCGATCTGCTGCGTCCCAGTTTGTCCTTCCGGGGGTCGCTGGCGTCCTCGTCCTCGGAGAGCTCGTCCTCCAGCTGGGAGTTGAGGCTGTTCTCCTTCTCCTTGTCATCTGCCTTGGGCTCGGTGGAGAGGGAGGAGGAGGAGAGGGCTTGGGCGCCTGCCGTGAAAGCTGCGGGGAACAAGACAGGGACGGCCTGAGCAAGACGGCCAGTCCATCGGGAAGCCCGATCGCGACACCGCCAAACTGTCCAGAGCCGTCCGGACAGAGGCAAGAAAGGCAGAACCTCAAACTTCCCTTTCCCAGAGGCCATGGCCCAGTGGGGTTCTAATAACAACATAAGAAATCGGAGCAGGAGTCGGCCATCTAGCCCTTCGAGCCTGCCCCGCCATTCGATAAGATCATGGCTGATCTGAAGTGGATCAGTTCCACTTTCCCGCCCTCTCCCCTTAATCCCCCTGTCTATCAGAAACCTATCTACCCGTGACTTCAATATATTTAGCGAGGCAGCCTCCACCACTTCAACGGGCAGAGAATTCCAGAGATTCACCACCCTTTGAGTGAAGAAGTTCCTCCTCAACTCTGATCTAAACTGCCCCCTTATCTTGAGGCTGTGCCCTCTCGTCCTGCTGTCCTTTCTAAGTGGGAAGAATCTCTCTACCTCTACCCTATCCATCCCCTTCATTATCTTATACGTCTCTATAAGATCCCCCCTCATCCTTCTAAACTCCGAGTACAGACCCAGTCTATTCAGCCTCTCTTCATAGTCCAACCCCCTCATCTCCGGTATCAGCCTAGTGAACCTCCTCTGCACTCCCTCCAAGGCCAATATATCCTCACGCAAATAATAAAGGGGAGATTAACCCCCCTTCTCTGAGAGCTAATACCTCAGCCTCACAGAGGAATCCCTCGCCTTGTAATCTGTTAAAGTGTGTGTGAGAAATATTACGCTCTGCACAGTAACTTCTGCTTTAATCAAAATAATGATCTCTCTGTAAATTCAACAAGTAACCCTTTGTTTCTCTAACTAGCTGTGAACAGGGTAAACTATTAACAAACCCAATAACACACTGTTCTAATAGAACCCTGTTTAAATAAATACAATTCCCATTTATTAACACTAAAAAGAAATAGAGTTTTTATCGTCGCTCACAAAAAATGACCAGGTTTTATCTTCCGGAATCTTCTGTCTTCTTTGCTATCTTCACTATCACTGGGGGGAATTTTCACAGTAACTTCATTGCAGTGTTAATGTAAGCCTTACTTGTGACTAATAAATAAACTTTAACTCATCAAGATGAGGCTTTCTTTTAAGACATAAATATGGCTCTTACACTGGCAGATAGCAGTTACTGGCTGCCTCTCTGTCTCTCACCGTCTCTCTCTCTCTGTCTCTCAGTCTCTGTCCTTCTCTGTTACTTTCTCTCTCTCTCTTTCTGTGTTTGTGTGTGTGTGTGTGTCTCTCTCTGTCTTTCCTATCTGTGTATGTCTGTCCGACTGTCTCTCTCTCTCCTTTGTGTGTGTGTGTGTGTCACTATCTCTCTCTCTTCCTAACTCTGTGTGTGTGTGTGTGTATCTCTCTCATTCTATTCTCTGTCTATGTGTGTGTGTGTGTGTGTGTGTGTGTGTGTGTTTGTCCGTCTCTCTCTCTCTCGCTCTGTCTCTGTCTATCTGCATGTGTGTCTGTCTCTTTCTCTCACTCTCTCTCTGTCTATCTGTGTGTGTGTGTGTGTGTGTGTCTCTGTTTCTGACTGTCTGTTTCTCTGTGTGTGTGTGTGTGTGTCTGTCCATCTGTATGTGTGTGTGTGTGTGTGTGTCTGTTTCTGTCTCTCTCTCTCTCGCTCTGTGTGTGTGTGCGTGTGTGTGTTTGTGTCTGTTTCTGTCTCTCTCTCTCGCTCTGTGTGTGAGTGCATGTGTGTGTCTGACTGTGTGTGTGTGTGTGTGTGTGTGTGTGTCTCTCTCTCGCCCTCTGTCTGTGTGTCTGTCTGTCTGTCTCTCTCTCTCTGTCTCTGTCTATCTGTGTGTGTGTGTATCTGTCTGTCTGTCTGTCTCTCTCTCTCTCTAAAGCTGTGAGCTGTGTCTTACCTCCCCCTGATGACATACCCCCAATCCCCATGATAGGAAAGATTCTCAGGTATACCGAAACATCAGATTTAAATTTACCAGGCTGTGATTAGTTCAGTGCCGCCAATTGGGCAATTTTTTAAATAAAAAAAGCCTGTTGCCTTAGCAACACCACTGCCCGGCCTCTCAATCGAATGTTTCACTTTGTTCTTTATGGCCTCACATTTCTAACTTTTTAACACAACTTCACAACAGTGATATCGCCAGGCAGTTCACTCAGACACTCATCTTCTGGGGACCCAGGTTCGAATCCCGCCACAGCAGATGGTGGGAACTTAAATTCAATGACTATAGGGGACATTAGTGAACCAGATGGGTTTATTTTTTTAAACGACAATTGACGATAGTTGTCACGGTCGCCGTTACCGATTTTATTAACCGGATTTAAATTCCCGCCTGGAGTGGGATTCGAACCTCTGTAGCGGGCCTCTGCGTTACCAATCCAGTGACGTGACCACCGTCTCCACTGAAGTTAAGGCACTCGGCAAAGCTCTCTTTAGTTTAAAGTTTATTTATTACTGTCACAAGTCGCCTGACCTTAACACCGCAATGAAGTTACTGTGAAAATCCCCCCAGTCGCCGCACTCCTGTTCAGGTTACGCTGAGGGAGAGTTTAGCACGGTTGACGCACCCAAACCAGCACGTCTTTGGGAGGAAACCCACGCAGACACGGGGAGAATGTGCAGACAGACAGTGAGCCGAGCTGGGAATCGAACCCGGGTCCCTGGCGCCGTGAGGCAGCCGTGCTAACTACCAGTGGTTTAGATCTGTCTGCAGGTCCCAGTCTGCAGGTGCAGCAGGTGGTCAGGAAGGCGAATGGGATGCTGGCCTTTATAGCGAGGGGGATAGAATATAAAAGCAGGGAGGTCTTGCTGCGGCTGTATAGGGCACTGGTGAGACCGCAGCTGGAGTACTGTGTGCAGTTTTGGTCGCCGCACTTACGCAAGGATATTTTGGCCTTGGAGGGAGTGCAGAGGAGGTTCACTAGGCTGATACCGGAGATGAGGGAGTTGGACTATGAAGAGAGACTGAATAGACGGGGTCTGTACTCGTTGGAGTTTAGAAGGATGAGGGGGGATCTTATAGAGACGTATAAGATAATGAAGGGGATGGATAGGGTAGAGGTAGAGAGATTCTTCCCACTTAGAAAGGACAGCAGGACTAGAGGGCACAGCCTCAAGATAAGGGGGCAGTTTAGATCAGAGTTGAGGAGGAACTTCTTCACTCAAAGGGTGGTGAATCTCTGGAATTCTCTGCCCGTTGAAGTGGTGGAGGCTACCCCGCTAAATATATTTAAGTCACGGGTAGATAGGTTTCTGATAGACCGGGGAATTAAGGGGAGAAAGCGGGAAAGTGGAACTGATCCACTTCAGATCAGCCATGATCTTATTGAATGGCGGGGCAGGCTCGAAGGGCTAGATGGCCGACTCCTGCTCCTATTTCTTATGTTCTTAGATATCTGCCACATTGCTCTGGGTGGGAGCCATGTCTCTACGGAGAGCCCACACAGCGAGGTTAAGCCTCACAGCTCCAGGGACCTGGGTTCGATTCCCGGCTCGGGGTCACTGTCTGTGTGGAGTCTGCACATTCTCCCCGTGTCTGCGTGGGTTTCCTCCCACACTCGGAAAGACCGTGCTGGTCCAGGGTGTGGATTGGGCCGTGTTAAATTCTCCCTGGGCGTAACCCGGACAGGCTCCGGAGTGTGGCCGCTGGTATATCCGGGGAGGGTGAGCGCGGATTCCTGTACTCACGGGGGGTGTACCTACCTCGGCACACATCCTGGGCCTGGTGGTTCAGGCCCGCAGCAGCAAGAGCTGCAGACACCACACTGGGCAGACCCGAGAGACTGGAATGGACATTGGTGCTGTCGTCCCGGTGAGCTGTAACCTGCAGGGGAAACAAAGCAAACAGAACAGTTAGACGGAAAACGAGAGAGGGAGAGAGAGAGAGTGTGTGCGCGCGCGGCTGGGGTATCAGTAGGTGACACCTCTGTATCTCTCTCTCTCTGCCTCTCTCTCTCACTCTCTCTGTCTATCTGTGTTTCTCTCTTTCCATCTCTCTGTTTCTCATTCTGCCTCTTATCTCTCTCTTTCTCTCTCACTTTCTTTGTCTCTCACTTTTTCTCTCTTTTGCCCTCTCTCTGTGTCTCGCTCTCTGTGTCTCGCTCTCTCCGTCTCTCTTCCCCTCTCTCTCTGTCTCTCACTCTCTTTCTCTCTCTGTCTCTCACTTTCTCTCTCTGTCTCTGTCTCTCTCTGTGTCTCTCTCTCTCTGTCTCTCAGTCTCCCTCTCCCTCTCTCCCTCTCCCTCTCTCTCCCTCTCTCTCTCTGTCTCCCTCTCTCTGTCTCCCTCTGTCTCTCTGTAAATGTCTATATTTTTTCCACTCTGACACAAGAATGTTGCTACTTCAAATCCCAATTCAGCGACTTGCGCAAAATTACTAGTCTCACATCCCTGGCAGCGACACAGAGGGAGCGCCGCACTGTGGGGAGGGTCGGTGCTGAGGGAGCGCCGCACTGTGGGGAGGGTCGGCGCTGAGGGAGCGCCGCACTGTGGGAGGGTCGGTGCTGAGGGAGCGCCGCACTGTGGGGAGGGTCGGCGCTGAGGGAGCGCCGCACTGTGGGAGGGTCGGTGCTGAGGGAGCGCCGCACTGTGGGAGGGTCGGTGCTGAGGGAGCGCCGCACTGTGGGAGGGTCGGTGCTGAGGGAGCGCCGCACTGTGGGAGGGTCGGTGCCGAGGGAGCGCCGCACTGTGGGAGGGTCGGTGCTGAGGGAGCGCCGCACTGTGGGAGGGTCGGTGCTGAGGGAGCGCCGCACTGTGGGGAGGGTCGGTGCTGAGGGAGCGCCGCACTGTGGGAGGGTCGGTGCTGAGGGAGCGCCGCACTGTGGGAGGGTCGGTGCCGAGGGAGCGCCGCACTGTGGGAGGGTCGGTGCTGAGGGAGCGCCGCACTGTGGGAGGGTCGGTGCCGAGGGAGCGCCGCACTGTGGGAGGGTCGGTGCTGAGGGAGCGCCGCACTGTGGGAGGGTCGGTGCTGAGGGAGCGCCGCACTGTGGGGAGGGTCGGTGCTGAGGGAGCGCCGCACTGTGGGGAGGGTCAGTGCTGAGGGAGCGCCGCACTGTGGGAGGATCGGTGCTGAGGGAGCGCCGCACTAAATTCTCCCTCAGTCTAACCCGGACAGGAGTGCGGTGACGAGGGGGATTTTCACAGTAACTTCATTGCAGTGTTAATGTAAACCATACTTGTGACACTGATAAATAAAATCTTTAAACTTAAACTGCAGTTCAAGGTGTCAGCAGTAGGTGGTAGTGTTGTCTGTCATTTGGCTGCACCAGTTTCAACTCCAAAGCCCCACCCCAACTCCTGACCCACACCCACTTACCAAATGTAGACTGTGTGTTGGGGAAGTGTCTGGAGTGGGGGGACGATGGAGGGGAAGAATGTAAATACAACAGTCGCCAAATGTTACGCCACCACTTAACAAGGACACACAGACAACAAAAGGGACAGAACTGTTAAGTACACAGCGCTCTCTCGGCACCGACCCTCCCCACATTGCGGCGCTCCCTCAGCACCGACCCTCCCACAGTGTGGCGCTCCCTCAGCACCGACCCTCCCACAGTGCGGGGCTCCCTCAGCACCGACCCTCCCCACAGTGCGGCGCTCCCTCAGCACCGACCCTCCCACAGTGCGGGGCTCCCTCAGCACCGACCCTCCCCACAGTGCGGCGCTCCCTCGGCACCGACCCTCCCCACAGTGCGGGGCTCCCTCAGCACCGACCCTCCCACAGTGCGGCGCTCCCTCAGCACCGACCCTCCCCACAGTGCGGCGCTCCCTCAGCACCGACCCTCCCACAGTGCGGGGCTCCCTCAGCACCGACCCTCCCCACAGTGCGGCGCTCCCTCGGCACCGACCCTCCCCACAGTGCGGGGCTCCCTCAGCACCGACCCTCCCACAGTGCGGCGCTCCCTCAGCACCGACCCTCCCACAGTGCGGCGCTCCCTCGGCACCGACCCTCCCGCAGTGCGGCGCTCCCTCGGCACCGACCCTCCCCACAGTGCGGCGCTCCCTCAGCACCGACCCTCCCACAGTGCGGCGCTCCCTCAGCACCGACCCTCCCCACAGTGCGGCGCTCCCTCGGCACCGACCCTCCCACAGTGCGGCGCTCCCTCAGCACCGACCCTCCCCACAGTGCGGCGCTCCCTCGGCACCGACCCTCCCACAGTGCGGCGCTCCCTCAGCACCGACCCTCCCACAGTGCGGCGCTCCCTCAGCACCGACCCTCCCCACAGTGCGGCGCTCCCTCAGCACCGACCCTCCCCACAGTGCGGCGCTCCCTCGGCACCGACCCTCCCACAGTGCGGCGCTCCCTCGGCACCGACCCTCCCACAGTGCGGCGCTCCCTCGGCACCGACCCTCCCACAGTGCGGCGCTCCCTCAGCACCGACCCTCCCCACAGTGCGGCGCTCCCTCAGCACCGACCCTCCCACAGTGCGGCGCTCCCTCAGCACCGACCCTCCCCACAGTGCGGCGCTCCCTTGGC